>NW_027185754.1:2381418-2452599 GCF_028583685.1 Petaurus breviceps papuanus
TTCCTTCCTTCCTTCCTTCCTTCCTTCCTTCCTTCCTTCCTTCCTTCTTCCCTCCCTCCCTCCCTCCCTCTCTCTCTCTCTTTCTTTTTCTTTCTTTCTTTCTTTCTTTCTTTCTTTCTTTCTTTCTTTCTTTCTTTCTTTCTTTCTTTCTTTCTTTCTTTCTTTCTTTCTTTCTTTCTTTCTTTCTTTCTTTCTTCCTTCCTTCCTTCCTTTCTCAGATGTATGATTTCATTGGCATGAGGAGCTGCTATTGCTATTAATGCAGGTTGGACAAATGCTCTAAAATTCATAGTCTTACTATGCATAATATACATAATACTATAATATCATATATACATATTTGCCTAAGACACTGAGAGGTTAAATGAATTATTAAGATCACATAGCCAGTAAGTACCAAAGATGAACTTGAATTCTGCTCTTCCTGATTGCAAGGCCAGCTCTCAGTCAACTATGCCACAGCTCCTTTCTGTCATGGTAGAGGAATAATAATGATGATAATAATAAACACATTAGAATTTTAAAGTTTGCAAAGCTCTTTAAAAATACAGTCTCATTTGATCCTCACAACAACGCTGGGAGATAGGTGCTATTATTATCCCAATTTTACAGATGAGGAAGCTGAGGCTGATAAAAGTAGATGACTTATGAAAGAAAATAAAGAATAGACACTAAAGTCCCATTTTCTTTTATCATAGACATTCCACTAAAAAAAACTATAATACCAAGACATGAGACTAAAATAAGCCTTTATTGAGTAGATGTTTCACCTTTCTAAGAGAGATTTTTATTCTTTAACAATTCAATTGTCAATAAAGTTCTTATTATATACATAGCACTATGTTTGGTGATATGGGAGATACATGATTTAGGTGTAATGAAAATAGAGAGACATGTAATATAAAATGACTGGCCCTTGTATAGAATGGATACATAGACATCTGATCTGGGATCTGAGCCACCTCATCTCCAAGGGAGACTGACATTTCCACCTTTGTAGAGAACAAGAAGAGGACCATATCTGGATGCTCACTCTTTCACTTCTATATCCCCAAGAGGGATGTTGGGCTATAATTACATCTATCTACCATACATTAAGTATCAGTAGACTGTGGGTACAATGTTCACTTAAGGTCATTCTAAAGGAAAAATAATAACTAGCCCTTGCCAACTTAGCTCCTTGTCTTCAAATGCTTGATATGTAAAAAAAAAAAAAGGCTGGGAGAGAGAAAAAATATTATTAATTCAAGCAAACAGATGACAGAAATTAAGGAAGTTATACATGTTAGAGGAGGCAAAAGAGTTCACAAAAGTAAGTAAGAGTGAGATAAAATTTCAGCTAAAGCAAGGAGAGAATAATCTCACCAGAGAAGTCTGTTCTTAATAGTCT
This sequence comes from Petaurus breviceps papuanus, assembly GCF_028583685.1. Lineage (NCBI taxonomy): Eukaryota > Metazoa > Chordata > Mammalia > Diprotodontia > Petauridae > Petaurus > Petaurus breviceps. Next base: position 2,382,809 of record NW_027185754.1, read on the forward strand.
CTGTGGATGTAGGCCCTGGGAATCAAGGGACATGTTGCAAGGCCCAGCTTCCTGGTATATCTGTGGCTCCGGGGTAATCTCCCACCAGCTATGTCTCCCCTATCTCTCTCCAACTTTGCTTCCTAAGTCTCTCCACCTGATACAGTATCTCGGCTTAGAAGTCTTTCAGCCAGTCAGAAGCTTCTCCCTCCACATAGGGGGTGCTAAACTTCCTAGAGGGCTTTCCTTCAGGAAACTAGACTTGGGGTAAGAGTGGTGTTATAAAAAAAAAGCCATTTTCCCTTGTCTTCATAGACACATAGTTATTTCAAAGTCCTCTGATTTCAGTGGTTTCAATACTGTTTTTAATGCAGATGACAATTATTCTGCATTTTATCAAATAATCTCTATGAGCTACTATGGCAGAAAATTGCATTTCTTGATGGCAAAATCGACATTGGCTGGGCTTGTCCTTATAGAACATTCAGTTGCTAGGGTCTTAGTTAACACCTTTCTAACTTGGTAGGACTGGACACCCTGTCTATACCCACTTTGTCTCTAGTTCTTTACTACCACAAAGAATCCCACTATGACTATGTTCATGTATATTGGACCTCTGATTATTTTCAGGGCATGTGCCATATACTAGCATAACTAAGTCAAAGGATATGAATGGTTTAATCCCTTTTCTTCCAGAATGGCTGGATCATTTTACAGTTCCTTCAACACTGTATATGTACCTATTTTCCCATAGTCCCTCCCACACTAACTGCTCCTTTTAAAAAAATTATGTTCTTTGGCAATAGGAGGCACAACCTTAGAGTTGTTTTAATTTTAATTTCTCCTACTATTCGTGATTTGGAGTATGTATTCACGTGATAATTTATATAGTACTTTGCAATTCTTCTTTTAAAAATATTCCTATACTTTGACCACTTATCTAATAGGGAATGACTCAGGGTTATATATTTGCATCAGTTCCTTCTATATTTGGCTATTAGACTTTTATCAATAATAGTTGGTGCAAGTATTTTCACACATCAGTTTCTTTTCTTTATTCCATTTTCTCATATGAAAACCTTTTAATTTTAGGCAATTGCAATTGTCTCCTGCTTGGCATTGACCTTTCCCTGGTAAATAATAGGGAAAAAATGAAAGTTTCTAAGTAGAAGAGTGACATGGCTCTTCATACTGTTCTTAAAAACATTTTTTTAGTGTCAATTTTTATATTTAGAATCATAAATGTTAAAGGAGGGAATGATCTATTTTTAAGAGCAAACTAAAATCTTAGAAAGGATACTAGAAAATTCTTTGTCTTACACTCAGCCATCCAGCAGGGTTAATTTATACAGACTGCTTTTGTTTTGGGAGGAAACAGTTGATTTAAAAGTGATTTAATGATAAAGGTATAACATATTACTACCATCTGCCGCGAGTCCTCACCAAAGAAATCTAATTTATGCTTACATATTACAAATTGGACATTTTATGAGACTGGCTCTGGAATGGTAGAATATTGAGCACTAAAACTTCTTTCCTTTTTCATTGACAAATCACCCAAAGGACAAGGGTAAAGTTAAAATAAAGGAGCTTTATATTTCAGTCCTGACACACATTGCTGCTATATGGCAATTAAACCTTTTTAACTTGATGGACTCCTTAAATTATAGTCAGCTAGAGGACAAGATCCAGCCTATATGGTTTCCTCTGTATGATACCTAGCTTAACATCAGATACAGCAAGTCTTTTTATGGTAGTGATGATATGGGTGGATTTACAAATGTAGTTATGAGAAAGGGTGGAGATAGAGGCTAGGCCTGGCATTGTTTAATTTTATAAGGAACTTTTGGATGAGGGAATGCCACCTATCCTTGCAGAATTATAAAATGTATTTATTAAATTGAAGAAGCATTCATTATATGGCAGTGTTGACTGGTGACATGGTTATCATGAAGTAACTGATCCCTTGTCCCCATGCACTTTCCCAGAAGTTAGAAACTGCTCAACAAATCAATAAAAAAAATATCAAAAGATCTTTAGCTATTACCATGAGCTAAACATTATTTTACCAGATCAATAACCACTTTATTTTCTAGTAGAAACACAAAGAATGGCAAAAGAATGAGACAAGTTTGCAATAGAAAGTGACAAGGGCATATACTGCTACCATCATCAAAATAGCCAAATGTGTGATATGTGAAGTATTAGTGGTGTTTGATTGTTTTTGCTGGTCACTGACACAGGTTCAGGATATGAAAATCAGTCATTCTGTGGCTTTTTTCACAAAGTTGAAACTGAGCAACCTCCAATAATAACATGAAGTCTTGAAAGGTCCCAATTAAGCTATTCTGAGTTGGATCCGATAGCACCTGCATATGAAAGCCAGTTCCTCCCAGTGGATGTCAGTACCTGGTTGTAAGCATTGGGCTCATAAGCTCAGGCTACTGCAGTATTGTGCTACATGGAAAATAAATGTCTTTGGGATGGCTAATGAAAAAATAAATGTTAGGGACAATGGTGTGATATGCTAGCCCACAGTTATTTTTTAAGCATTGGTTTGAATGCACCCTCTAGTGTTTTAGCATTCTTTGAGAATACTGGGATAATATGTAACCATTCTTATCTTTTTAAGTTGAATTTTATTTTAATTTTTTCAACTAACAGACATTTTCTCTCCCCCTAATCTTCCTCTAAGTAAAAACAGAAAAACAAAAACAAAATCCTTATAACATATATGCATAGTCAAGCAAAACAAATTTCCACATTGAACATGTCCAGTAATACTGGTCTCATTCTGCATATTAATATGTCACCTCTCTGTTAGGAAATAGATAGCATTCTTCATCACTGGTCCTCTGGCATCATGAATGGTCATTGAGTTGATCAGAGTTTTAAGTCTTTTAAAGTTTTTTTGTTTTTACAATACTATTGTTACAGTAGAAACCATTCTCTGTGTTCTGCTCACATCTTACAGCAGTTCATACACATCTTCCAGGATTCTTTTAAATGATCCATTTCATTAACCACTCTCTTCTCCCTGAAAAGGAGCAGGGGTTATTTGGGGGTAAGGGTAGGATAGGTTGATAAAAAAGATAGGAGAGGAGTGTCCAGGATGGTTTCTGAGAAAATGGAACATTAAAACCATTCATTTGTATTTCTTCCTCTAATTCAGGGACTAATGACAGGAAAATAAAGTTACAGTTCTTGGAGGAAGCATGTATTAGTAAAAAGTGTCCTAGACATGGGAATCAGAAGATAGGTGTAAGTACTGGCCGTCTTAACCCCATTTGCCTCATTTACCTCCTCTGTTAAGTGGATTTTATTTATTTATTAGATTAGATATTTATTTATTAGATAAACGATTTTTAGATAATTTCCTCCTTTAACATTTATGATTCTAAATATAAAAGGTGACACTATGAATCTGCTGTTAGTTGTTTTTCCACAAGGGGAACAGGTTTTTCTTAGAACCATCCATACCCATTTGCCTATCCTTTTCATAACCAAGTATACTTTCTGGGCTATCTGGCTGCGATGGGGGCATAGCTTAGGTGTGTGGTACTGAATTTGTCTCTATGCAAAGGTAACTGTATGACTAAACACAGAACTATGGCCTCAGAACAAGTTCCAAGTTCCAGGTGACCCATACTTAAAGACAGCATTATGAAAATCACTTGTTCCAGAATCATAAAATGAGAGAGGCAGCATGGCATTGTGGAAAGAACAGCAGGCCTGGAGTCAGAAGACCTGGGTTTAAGTCCTGGCTTTGCCCCTTGCTAATGACTTTACCATAGCAATTCATTCAGCCTCACTGAGAATCAGTTCATCCAAATTTAAAAGGAGGGTAATAACATGTGAACTACCTACTACCTAAAATGCTATAGAAACGTGAATTATTACTTTAAGGCTTGCTCATCATTACTAAGAGTGCTTTGCAATTCAGTTTAATTCAATAAGTGTTTACTATGTGACAGGCATTCGGATGGGCACTTGCAATAAAAAGACAAAAATTCTATGACCTTTGCCTTCAAAGAACTTACATTCTATTGGGGGAAAGGGCATTTATTGAGAGAAGTAAATAAAAATTTTATTCAAAATACAATCTAATACAGAAGAGAGGGGAGGCACTAATAGCTAGAGGAACCAAAAAAAAGCTATATATAGGAGGCAGAGCTAAAGATGAACCTTGAAGGAAAGGAAGGATTCCAAAAGCCCTAGGGGAGACCAGAGGACATTCTAGACACAGGAGCACAATTGTACAAAGACACAGAGATGTCATCTACAGGGAATAGTAAGCAGTTACAACATTTCACATAGTGAGGGCTTAATAAATGTTACATTGAATTAATAATAAAATGTAGTGGAACAAACACTGACTTAGATTGGACTTAGAAAACCTAGGTTCAGGTCTCATTTCTGACACTTACTATGTGAGTTTGGACAAGTCAGTTCCCCTCTTTGGGCCTCAGTTTCCTAACCTGTAAAATTGAGAGGATGGACTGTTTGATCCCTAAGGTGTCTTGCAACTTTAAATACATAATCCTACAAATTGATAGTAAAATCTGTAAAGTAATTTTCCTAAGATGCAGGTCTAGCCATGTTATACATACTCCCTTCCCACTCAAGAACTTTTAACATCTCCCTATTCATATTTCCCTATCTAAGATAAAATATGTGTTGGTAAATATCCATGCTTTTTACCAACACCAAACTGAAAGCAAATGGGAAATGACTTCCTCCTCACTTCATTTGCCTCCAAACAAGAATATTTCCCCCCAATTAACTTTTTCCAGGATTTACTCCCCTTCTTCTTACACTGTCAAAAGTTTGCATCTGTTTCTATATTGAGGAAATAAGAATGATTGTCATCCATTTATTTTCCCGAGAGCTGCCTTGCTATTTGTCTTAAATACTTATTATTAACTCTCCTCCTCCTCTTCTTCCTCCTCCTCTTTCAGGGGAGGAGACATAGCATGAAAGTTAAAGTACAAATTGCTTAGATAGATGCTCCAGCTTACATTCCTAGACTTACTTTACATTTCTTTCACATGCTCTGTGTCCCAGGCAGTAGTTTGGTGACTTGCTTTTCCCCTTACTCAATATTCCATCTCCTATTTTTGTGGCTTTCTATAAGCTGTCAGTCAAGTTGTAAATCTCTTTCTTTTTCTCCTCTCCACCCCTCAGAATTCTTACCTTCCTTCAAAGGCTTAACATAGATGCTATCTCTTACAGGGAAGCCTTTCCAGATTCCTCTAGTTGCTGATATTCTTTTTAGTCCTCAAATTATTCTACACTTCTACTTATTAATATAACTACTATAGCATCCAGTGAATGCAAGTTCCTTTAAGGCAGGCCTACTTTTCGTTTTGCATTGTGCCCCACACCTAGCACAATACCTTATACTTTGTAGGTGTTTGTTAAGTGCTTTTTTGGATTTAATTGATAGGCAATTTGAATGAGCAAGACGAAAGTGAAATCAGCTATGGATTTCTAGTTTACCTAGATTTTACTCAATTTTCTGACACCCAATTTCTACTTTGGCTATATTTTAGCAAAACTTTTGATAAAGTAGCTCACACTATTCTTAAGTAAAAGATAGACATGGATTAGATGCTAAGATAAGCAATCAGATGGGTTCAGAATCAGATGGATGTCCAGACTCAAAGAGCAGCTGCTAATAGTTCAGTTGCTGCATGGAAGTAGCACTAAAGTAGAAGACTCCAGGCATCTTCTGTTTAACATTTTTATCATTGACTTAGATAAAGATCTGAATGGCATGCTCATCCGAATTTTAGATGGCACAAAGCTGGGATGGACAGCTAACTCACTGCATGACAGAATCAGGGATCCAAAAAGCTCTTCACAGGCTAGTATTGGCCTGAGTCTAACAAGATGAAATTCAGTTGAGATGAATGTAAAGTTTCTAGACTTGGGACTTAGATTAAAAAAAATCAACTTCGTAAAACTTAATATAGGTAAAGTATGGAGAGACAGTAGTTGTTCTGAAAATAATCTGGGCACTTTAGCAGACTGAAGGCTCAATGCTGTGATGTGGCAGACATTAAAGCTAACGTGATCTTGGCTTGCATTAAGAGGGGTAGAACTTCATGGAATTGGGAGGTGATAGTCCCATTGTACTCTGCCTTCCTAGGATCTCCAGTATTATGTTCAGCTCTGCTACAGTTTATAAAGGACACCAAAAAGCTGTCAAACACGTGGCTGGTGGGCAGCAGCCCACCATACTCCCAAGTGTTAGCAAACCAGATAAAAATGTAATTCCTATCTGATTTTAATGTGTTAATGTATTAATAATACATATGTAAACACACGTGGTTTTTTAAGCCAATATGAGGTCCACAGGCTTCCTTATGTATGGTTTATTAGCCTGTTTCTAGTCAACACCATTGCTGTAGAGTGGCCAGAGGAGGCAACCCAGATGGTGAAGGGCTTTGAGTCACTTTGTCAGATAAGCTGAAGGAACTGGGGATGTTTAGGCTATAGGAGAGAAGAGAAAGAGAGGATCCTGACATGTTACTTACCTTCAAGTATCTGAAAGGCTGCTATGTGGAGAAAAGGTTAGATTTGCTTTGTTTGGGCCCAAAAGACAGAACCAGAAGTAGCAGGTAGAATTTGCAAGAGGCAAATTTAGGCTTAAGGTAAAGAAAAGCTCCTCGTAACGCTATGCAAAAGTTGCTGGTGAGGACCCCTCCTTGGAAATCTGCAAGGAAGAAGCCAGGTGTTGTAGTAGGAACACTGAGGCCCCATCTAACTCTCATATTCTGTGACTCTATGATATAGAGTAATAAACATCATTTATATTGTATAATAATTTATATTAGGTGGGTTGTTTTTGTTTCTTTAGTTTTTAATCCCAGCAAAGTCTATGAACTTAATAATAAGGTTGGAATTCTCTTTATCAATGATCTAGAGGTTCTCCAGAGAATTAAGTAAATCTCCTGAGATTAGGCCACTTCAGTGAGGATAAAACTCTGTACAATAACTTCACCCAGAAAAATAACTTCTCTTTCAGATGTTTGGCTCTAGTGCAAGTTTGGATGAGACCCTTTTAATTAGCCAATCAACATATCATATAGCAACACTTGAGGATAATGGAACTGGTTCATGTGCTCTGTCCTCATCATTGCTGCTGTTATCTTATACCTGCCTTTTCTACTTCCTTGAAATTAGAAACATGGTGGGGGTGGGGGAGGGGGCAGAGTAAAAACAGGACTTCTGTGTGGCTCCAGCTCCCACCTCCTACAATTCATGTAAAAGGTGACTCTGAACAAACTTTGGAGTTGCAGAACCCACAAAATGACACAGAGAAGCTAACCTCCTGCTGAGAACAGCCCGGCAGGCCAGCAGGAAGGGGCCAGCATAGCATTCTGGGAGCCGACCCCAGGCCCAGCAGGAGGTTTTAGCCTCAGGGCATGCCTGACAAGCCACTGGCTGGAGGGACTTCAGATTACCAGCAGCTGTGGTGGTTTCCAGAATTATCAACCCATAGATGCCAAGGACAAAGTGAGAGGTCAGTGCAGTGTGGACTTTGGGATCTGGTAGTTTGGGACATGGTCAGCCTTTATCCCCTAGAGGGAGAAGTCGCTGAGGTGCCAGGGCCGTGCAGCCACCACCACATGGCAGCTCCAGCTCCTGGCCTGCAGACTGTAGGGGGGCCAAGGAACCAGTCTGAGGGGTAATTGCTCTTGCTTTAACTGCTTGGATCTGGATTGTGGTTTAGGGTGGAGGTCCTGGGGTATGAGACCAGCTTGCCAGAGAGTGTGGAGGCTTCAGAGAGGCCACCCAACCTTTGGCAGCTGAGAAAACCCCAGTCTTTGCGGCAAAGCTCCCCTATGGTAGCATAGTCCTACAAAAAGCCCAAAAGTCAAGTAATTGAGTGGCAACATAAGCAGGCAAAGGAAGCAAAGCAAACAGAGAAACCCAACTTTAAACCCCTATTTTGGGGACAAAAAGGATCAAAATATGGAACAGCAGGAAGACAGCAAAGTCATAACTCCTGCGCCAAAAGCTTCCAAGAAAAATATGAGCTGGTGATAGGCCATGGAGGAGCTTAAAAAGGATTTTGAAAACCAAATAAGAGAAGTGGAGGAAAAATTGGGAAGAGAAATGAGAACAATGCAAGAAAATTATGAAATGAGAGTCAACAACCTGACTGAAAAAAAATGACACCTTAAAAAACAGACTAACTCAAATGGCAAAAGGGGATCAAAAAGCCAATGAGGAGAATGCCTTAAAATGCCAAATTTGCCAGATGGAAAAAGAATCTCAAAAGCTCACTGAAGAGAATCATTTCTTCAGAATTAGATTGGAGCAAATGGAAGCTAGTGACTTTATGAGAAATCAAGATACTATTAAACAGATCCAAACAAATGAAAAAATAGAAGGCAATGAGAAATATCTCATTGGGAAAACCACTGACCTGGAAAATAGATCGAGGAGAGGTAATTTAAAAATTATTGGACTACCAGAAAGCCATGATCAGAAAAAGAACCTAGAAATCATCCTTCAAGAAATTCTCAAGGAAAATTGCTCTGATGTTTTAGAACCAGAGGGCAAAATAGAGGTTGAAAGAATACACCAATGACCTCCTGAAAAAGATCCCCAAAAGAAAATTCCTAGGAATATTATAGCCAGGTTCTGGAGTTCCCAGATCAAGGAGAAAATAGTACAAGCAGCCAGGAAGAAACAATTTGAATATTGTGGAAACACAATCAGGTTAACACAGGATCTGGCAGCTTCTACACTGAGGGATCGAAGGGCTTGGAATATGATATTCCAGTGGTCAAAGGAGCTGGGATTAAAACCAAGAATCACCTACCCAGCAAAACTGAGTATCATGTTTCAAGGGAAAATATGATCATTCAGTGGAATAGAGGACTTTAAAAACTTTCTTGATGAAAAAACCAGAGTTGAATAGAAAATTTGACATTCAGATACAAGAAGCAAGAGAAGCATGAGAAGATAAACAGTGAAAAGAAATCATAAGGAATTTATAAAAGTTGAACTATTTATATTTCTACATGGAAAAACAATAATTGTAACTTATGAAACTTTTCTCAGCATGAGAATAGTTGAACGGAATAGAACCCCAATTGCCCTCCAAAAAGCAAAAAAAAAACCTATATAAATGAGAGTTATTATTATTATTTATTTTTATATGGCGAGAACTTATTTGTGATGACAGACCTCTTTGAGGAGAGAAAGCCCGCCATAAAGAGAACACTCACTAAAGTTGGAGGCAGGCAGCTTTTTACTCTCTCTGTCTTTGGGCACCATTTCCTCACCTGTAAAATGGCACAACTAGAGAGACTAAATGATCTCTCAGGTCTCTTCTTTCTCTAAATGCTAAGATTCTGTGCAAACTTTTTGCCAGTGGTCATTTTTTAGGACAATTTAATTTTTTTTTTTTTTTTTGCTTTTTGGAGGGCAATTGGGGTTAAGTGACTTGCCCAAAGTCACAGGGCTCGTTTTTGTGTTAAGTGTCTGAGGCTGGATTTGAACTCTGGGCCTCCTGACTCCAGGGCCGGTGCTCTACCCACTGCACCACCTAGCCACCCCCAATTTATATAGTTTTTTAAGGATTAGTCATAATGCTATGAGTTTAGTTAGTGCAAATATTATAATTCCCATTTTATAAATGGAGAAAATAAGGCTCAGGTAAAGTCATCTGCCTAATATCACTGTCTATAGCTCTAGTAACACTAACATATCCGCCACCAAAAGAATAATTATAAACCATGGACCCTTTAAGAAAGTAACTTACAAAATTCCATTATCTGAAGTGTCACTCGGCACTCCTGGTTGTCAGAGCTGGGCGTGTTTTCATGAATTACCAGTGCTGTTTGTTTTTCATTTATCAGTCATCAGCTTGTCAGCTGGGCCATTCATAACAGCTTGTGGCAGCTCATTGGGGGAGTTCAGAGCTGGAGGAATATCCCTATCGACTCCCACACCTCATTGTGTGAAAGTGGTGAGCAGCATTGCCTTTTTCTGTAAATATTACAAGCAAGGCCTAAAAGGAGAGCTGTGGGAAAATGAATGCAACAAGCCTCACCTTGTAGCTAGCTGGCTGTTGGCTGAAAGGGGGCGGTCCTGTTGACTGACAATTCACACAAGTCCTTGGGTTTCAGGGACTTGGCTGAGGACAATGTAGTCATTCTGCTTTGAAGTCTTGTATATGATGGTTAATTAGACAACATTTAATTTGACTCAACATTTGTGTCAGTTTTTCGAAAGTGAGATTCTATAATTAGGGAATACAGATCAGGTTTCTGTCAGACTTATAACCTCTCACTCTCATTTAATGCATACTTTTACAATGCAATGTCACACTTGGTGTGATAAATTTTCCCCACACTGTCTTTTATGCCTGACTAGTAACAAAGTTGCCCATGATACAAAGCTGACAGCAAAAGGAGTCATTCCCATGGATCTAAGGGCACACAACTTTGTAATATTTACCACTGAGTTTATCCATCATAGATAATTATGTGATTGGAATCACTGTCCATTCTATTTTTCTGGGACTAATGCAGCAAGCCTGCACTTCTGCTTGAATTTCTGTGTTTAATCTTGATGGGGCCAAGGACTTCATACATTTTTTTTTGAATCTTCACAATGCATTAATCTAATGAGTTTCAGTTTAATTTTTAAAAAGCACATAGATTCTGGGAATAGGAAAGGATCCTGAACAGGAAATCAGGAAATCTGGGTGCTACTCCTAGTTCTTTTCCTATAAAGTGATCTTTGGTAAGTCATTTGGTTTCTCTGAGCTCCTGTTTTTTTCCTGTAAAATGAGGAATTGGGACTAGATGGTAATATTAATAACACTGAAGTATACTGACTGCTAATATTGATATATGCCCACGTAATACTTACAGTCCAGCTGACATTAAAATAGTGCCCCAGAAACCTCTTCATTCTACCCCTGGACTTCTGGCTTTGGAAGTGCCCCCCACCCTTGCAGGTTCTCCCTCTGACTGGCTAGTTCCTCCCAGAAGCTCCACTTTAAGGAGGCCCAGGCCTCCTTAAGTCTTCATTCTTCTCCAGGCTACATTCCTGACTCTTCTGGACTTTAGAATGACCCCAGTCAGGTACCTTCATCTCTTCCCCTCTCCCCTTTGAGCTCCTTTTTTATGTGTTTTCTTCTCTCATTTAGTATCTAACCTGCTGGAGGTCCGGGATTGTTTCTTTCTATTTGTCTTCGTATTCCCAGTGCTTAGCACAGGGATTAGCAAATAGTAAGCACTTAATAAATAGTTTTTGATTTGATTTGACTTGATGGTCATGATGCTCTTGTAAAGTACCATGGGTATTATTATTCTCTGGCTGCAGCATGAGCCACAGTGATTCAGGCCCCAGAGCAATGAGCCCTGACATGGACACTGGCAAAGGTAGTCTCAGCATAACCCTTTGCTTACTGTGATGTTGTTGTTATTGTGTTTGCTCTTCATTCTCACAGACCATGACATAAGGGAGATGACTTGCAGTTGACTTTGATTTTAGTGAGGGAGGGCTGTGCAAAGTCACCAGCCTCACTTTCTCCTCCAGAGCCATATGGGTCCAGTGGCCAGATGTTCACCAGAAAGACTGGAGATGGCCCAGGATGCAGTGGGGGGACCCTGGTCCTTTTAACTTAAGGTCTTATCAGGTTCTCACTTTAAGTGAGGTAACACTCATAGAATGAGTTGGGTCTCCTCCAAATTTCTAGTGGGACAGTTTTCAGTGGTTATTGGATGCCCCTTTCTCAAAGACAGCTTGGAGGACCAAAGGGTGGCAAGGTGGAGAGGTGGCTTACTCTCTGGTGTATGTAGGAAAGAGATGAGATTGTCTCCGCAGACACTGAATAGGAAGGGGTCAATCCCTCAGTTGAGGCCCCTAAAGCACAAAGATTAAGAATCTTTCTCCCCATCCCATGAGACTTAAAGAAGGGAAAGTCCCAGTTGGTGGAACCAAAGACACTAAATAGAGGCTAGTACACACAGAATTATTCTCTGTATTGACCCCAGCACTGGTACAAGTTGTATGAAAGAGAGCAATGATCTCTTATGCCTTAGTACAAATGATATTGACAAGAAGCAGTGACTGTGTACGAAATATCCTCTCTACAAGAGTCCTGATGTTCCTGCTCACTGTCCCTTTAGGAAACTCCTTGTGAACTGCAAAGGTTTGGCATTGCATGGACAAGACTATTAAAAATCTAGGACTTAGTCCCTTTGAATGGTGGAGGGGAAGCCTGGGATTTCTGTTCTTCCTTCCCACATTCAGTCATTTCTTCAGGGGACTATTATATGACTTGTCTTTTGTTTTTCTATCTTTCTGTTTTAGTTTTTCTTTCTAGTTTTTCTACAGTGTTGCTTATGCCTGACTTCCCATACCCTGAGGTCAGGATTATTCATTAATAGTACTGAAGCCATTGAAAGGGTAGAAGATGCTCTAGAAGACCTTCAGAACCTTGCTACCCAGAGATGAGATGTGGTAGGAACAATATCCCATGAACCACTGGGGCTAGGCCGGTTTTCTCCGGTAAAAACATTGAAATCATTCTTTAGACTTAATTGACTAATAAGGTAAAGGCTGCTACCTGCCAGGTGAAACTTGATTCTTTCCTCAGGCTTCTGATAGCCAAACCATCATAGAGAACACAGATGCAGGGAAGCTGTACTCAAATGAATTAATATATTTTATTGTTGAATATCTTTTCCCTGCTCTGAACATCCTTTCCTTGCTATGTATAACCAAACATATCTTTGTTAACTGTCCAAAAAATAAAAGTAGTATTGTTTTTGTTTTATAGATAGGAAGTTGTGATGGAACAGAAAGGTAATTTGTGCTAGAATATATGGGCAACTAGGCAGTACAGTGAATGGAGCTATGGACCTGGAGTCAGGAAGATTTATCTTTCTGAGCTCAAATTTGGCCTCACACACTTCCAGCTGTGTGACCCTGGGCAAGTCACTTAACCATGTCTGCTTCAGTTCCTCAACTGTAAAATGAGCTGGAGAAGGAAATAGCAAACCACTCCAGTACATTTGCCAAGAAAACCCCAAATGGAGTCATGAAGAGTTGGACACAACTGAATTAGTGAACAACAACAACAACAAAGCATGAATGTAGAGTCAGAGGACTTGGGTTCAAATCCCAGTTTTGTCACTTACTGTTATTTGTGTGATCTTGAAAAAGTCACTTATCTTTCTGGGGCTCCATTTCCTCAAGTGTAAAATAAGGATATGAATCTAGAAGATGTTTGTGGTTCCTTCCAGGTCTAGATCCAGTGCAAAATAATGGATAGAGGGACAGCCTTGGTGTCAGGAAGACCTAGGTTCAGGTCCAGCCTCTAAAATATCCTAGCTGCATAACCCCAAAGTTTCTGATTTTTTAACCTCTCTGCATCTATTGACATTGTCAATACCCCTCTTTTTGATACTCTTTTCTCTGTAAGGTTTTATGACACTCTTCTTTATAGGTTCTCCTCCTATATGGACAACCACTTCTTCTCAGTCTCCTTTGCTAAAACTTCATCCAGATCATGCCCACTAAACATGGGTGAATTCCCCAAGGCTCTGTCTTGGACCCCCTTCTCTCTACATACTATCTCATTTGCTAATCTCATCAGCTACCATGGATTCAATTGTCATCTCTACATAGATATTTTCATGACTATTTATCTAGACTTGACCCTTCTTCTGACCTTGTATTTCCAACTGCCTATTGGACATCTCAAACTGAGTGTTCCATAGACATCTTAAATTCACTACATATAAAACTGAACTCATCATCTTTCATCCACAAACCTCCTCTCTTCAGACTTTCCTATTACTCTCAAGGGTATCACCATTCTCCCAATCACTTAAGCTTGGTGTCATCCTTTACTTCTTACTCTCACTCACCCCCCCCCATATCTTTCCCCTGCACCAAAATACAGGTTCAGATGATCCCTTCCTTCCCACGTCTCTTGCAACTGAGTTTCTATGTTCCCAGTTTTGTGGTGGATACAAAAAAAGTCTAAGACAGAAGAGGATCCCTTGGTCCCTCAGAGTTTACAATTGATCTGGGGAGATCAAATTAACACACTTGGGACAATAGATACTAAACCACACAGTACTAACTACAAAAGAAACGTGAGAGGTGGGAAAAGTCAATGTGGGCTAGAAAGCAGCAGGATATGTGGAGGAGGAGTAATGAAAATAATTATAGTCAACTCTCAGTTTTTCAAAGGCTTATCGAGATTTGTTTCTTTTGCATGTTACTTTCTGCTTTTCTCCTTTCCTTCTTGACCCCTCCTCTGGCTCTTTTTGTTGTGGCAAAAGAAAACCCCAAGAAACTAAAGGAATAACCATGAATTGAAGAATGGTTGAAGAAGTTATAGGATATGAATGTGATAAAAGAACTATTGTGTTTAAGAAATGAGAAAAACAATTTCCAAAAGATATGGAGAGGCTTTTGTGAACTGATGCAAAGTGAAATAAGAAGAAACAAAAGAACAATTTAGATTATAGCATTGGGATTATGAAAAGGAAGAGTTTCAAGGACTTTTTCAAACCAAAGGAGAGTGAAATGAGCAGGACCAGATTAATTTTCTACAATAACAGCAACACTGTGGGCAACAATAACAACCAAAATTTTAAGAACTCTGATTAATACAGTGACCATTCATGATTCCAGAAGACTGATGATGAAACATGTTATCCACCTCCTGACAGAGAGGCAATAGATTTAGGGTTAGAATGAGCCATAAATACTTTGTATACCACCAATAAATTAATTTGTTTTGCTTCACTACAAATATTTGTTATAAGGGATGTATTTTTTTCTTTTCTCTTTTTTTCGAATGGGGTTGGGCATGGGATGTTGAAAAAATAGAATTCTGTTAATTAAAAACAATTAAAAGTAGAGAGGTTGGGATACTAAAGATGTAGAATGCTACAATGTCCTTTCAGATGAGGCCACTGTGTTGTTGGTTTTGCTTAACTGTTTTAATTTGTAAAAAAAAAAAAAAAAGAGAGAGAGAGAGAGAGAGAGAGAGATCTCTTGTAGAGTTGACTAATCTGAAAATGCTTATAATGCAAAAACAAAACATACCAATAAAACTTTTTAAAAACTCAGGGAGCAACAAGCAGGTAGAAGTTACTAAAAGGCCATAAAAAGAAAACTTTCCTGGCAATTAATCCTACCCCAAAATGGAATGTTTGGGTCCCAGATTTCAGGCATAATTTGGACAATCAGTTTCCAGAGATAAAAAAGATTCCAATTCAAATATAGTTTGGATTAGATTGCCTCTGACTTCCTTTCCAACCCCAATATTCTTTGATTCTATGATGAAACATATCAGGAAAGCTGGCTATTCAAAAGAAGTCGATAATGAATACTTATATAAAACAAAAATGGAACCTAATTTATATTTTTAAGCTTGACTTTGTATTTAACAGGTTGGATTTTGTTTTTGTTTTTAAGTAGTGCATAGGTATATTCAAATGAAGGAAAATAGTTATTGTTATATTTTTGTGAGAAGACTTGTTTGGTGATTGTCAAGAGTAAATTATGGGGGTAGCTAGGTGGTGCAGTGAATAGAACACTGGCCCTGGAGTCAGGAGGACCTGAGTTCAAATCTGGCCTCAGACACTTAACATTTACTAGCTGTGTGACCTTGGGCAAGTCACTTAACCCCAATTGCCCTGCCCTCCAAAAAGCAAAAAAAAAAAAAAAAAAAGGAAATTATGGCAAAGGAACTATCAAGGTAGTATCTAGGCCAAAGTAATAATACTATTCAATGGGAAATAGAAGAAACCTAATAGCCTAATTATAATAAATTCCTTCAAACTTTTCTCCTTTATCAAGATTACTCAAATGCTTCTCTTTTTAACTGCTATTCATTCATATTTCTGAAGCCACGACTTTCTTCTACACTGACTTTGCAATGTAACCTAGTTAGACCAGGCTCCCCTTCCCAGAAGAAGATACACATGAGATGGGGTGACTTTTGAATATCTGTGAGTTAAATATTCATGAACATCCAGGAAAGGAACCTATTTCCAAAAGATTTCTATGAACACTTGCATAGCCTACTCATGATCGGTGTATACAAATGACCTGAGATCTGTTAATTCTATGGATTTGTAAGGAATGTCAGCTCTCTTTATTTTCCTTTTTTTTCAGTATAAAACCACACAGTTCCTAATCTCTGTGGGCCATCTAGTCCTGATCTGTTGTCTACAGGGAGCCAGTTGCCTGGGTGGTAGTTATGTGTTCAGTATAATTTCTCCAAACCATGACAAAGTAGGGACTCAGGATGACAGTGCAGCAGATGCATGTCTTGTAGACTTCTTGTATGAGTGAGTAAATCATTAATGGTTTGTACATATTAATAAACTTTTTAGTTAGATCAACTGTACATGATGCTTTATCTCTGTTCCTTGAAATTCTGGTCCTGATTGGAATAGCTTGGCATGTCTTTCCCCTCCCCTCCCCTTACTATAGGAATCTTGTTTTGTTTTGTTTTTTGTTGTTGTTGTTCATTTGTTTGTTTGCTTTTTGGAGGGCAATTGAGGTTAAGTGACTTACCCAAAGTCACATGGCTAGTTTTTGTGTTAAGTGTCTGAGACCAGATTTGAACTCAGTTCCTCCTGACTCTAGGGCCGGTGCTCTATTCCCTGCGCCACCTAGCCATCCCAACTTGCTATAGGAATCTTGATCAATATTTCTTGCCTAATCATTCACTATGCCAGTCAAAAATGGCTCTTCTACATATTTAGAAGGGTTATGTTGTAAGGAATGTGGTAATTCCTGAGAATACCTTTTACCCTTATGGAAATGCCTTTTGTAAAGGACTTATATGAATAGAATAGTACAGCACCACACTTCAGTTGTCTAGAAAGAGCTAAAGACAGAGGGACATACAACTTAACAATACTTTCCATTTGGACATAATCCACTTGTGGTCATAGATCCAGACCTAGAAGGGATCTTAGAAGCCATCTAGTCCAACCTCTTATATGAATTTTATATAATATGAATTGAAATACAGAGAGGCTAAGTTATTCAGTAACTAAGTAACACAGGTAACAAGTGCCAGAGCCAGGATTTTAACTCCTATTTGCAGCATGGCATACTGGCTAGGGCAGTAGACTTGGAGTTGGGAAGATCTATGTTCAAAATCCTGCCACAAATACCAATTATCTAGATGACCCTGGACAAGTCATTTAACCTCCTTGTACCTCAAGTTCCTCATCTATCAAACCAAGGGATTGGATTCAATAGCATCTAAGGTCTCTCCCAGCTCTGAATCAAAGGTCCTGTTCTTTCTACTGCACCATCCTGATTTTGCTGTTTATTGATTCTTGGAAACCAAAGAACACACTGATAGATTTATTATTTGTTTTTGTTTTGGTGTCTGCCTCCTGTAACAACGAGACAACAGTAAATGTGTTCCTAAGGATGAGAGAGCTTCAGGAATTTGTACTTAGAAGATAATCTGATTCTCAGGAAGCTAAAGGAGTCTGTGTCCTAGCGAAAGCCCTTTTTCATCTTCTAGCTCTTCTTTGTTCTGCAGGGAACAAAGTTTGTCATTCTGAGACCTTTGACAAAGCTCAGGTAACCTCTGACAGTGCATGTAGTGCCAACAAAGAAACACTGTATTCCTTTGTAGAAGACTTTGAGACTTCAGTCAGCATTGGCTTTCCAGAAGATGATGAGGTTGTTTCTAGCAAATTGCTTGACCGTGGTTATTTGGATCCACGATTTCTCTGAGGAAGAGAAGGGGCTCAACATGAAGATGAAAAAGATGACAGAAAGAGCAGCAGAATCCTTCAAGTTATGATCATGCAGGCAGATGAGCTAGTGATGGACAATTCCTGATAAAGTATTCTCTTTGATTGCCTATGGTTTGTATTCTTAGCTGTGATCTGGAGAAACATGATGGTTTTTTCCCTAATTAATTTTACTAATTTTTCTTTGTTTTGAGTGTGGAGAAAAAGATATTTGATTCTTGCTTGAACAAAGTAAGAAATGAAACTAGAACTGACTATTTTCTTTAATCATTAATAACATTGATACTATGGTAGGTCTAACATAAAATATTTTTCTTTGTATTTCAGATTTCAAATGTATATAGGTCAGCATTGTCCTTTACTTTGTCAGGAGACAGTTATGAAATTTTCTTCCGATTGCAAGATTAATTCTTTCCTCATTTTAAACAATTACCCTAATAACAAATTAGAAGGCTGGGTAGACAGCAGCCAGGCCAATGTGTCCCAATCATCATGCTATAACATGGATGATTTCACTATTCCAAGAATCATAGAATGGAGGGCTTAGAAGATTTCTTAGAGATAATCCAGTCCCTTCCCCTCACTTTACATACTGGGAAACAAACTGAGGACATGACTTGCCGGAGGTCACACAAATAATAAATGGCAGAGCTGGAATTTGAACAAGGTCTTCTGACTCCAAATCCAGGGTACTTTCCACTATATCATATATCTACTTATATCTCTACCCTTGAGCATCACACTTCAATATATTCTACAGAGAGAGAGAGAGAGAGAGAGAGAGAGAGAGAGAGAGAGAGAGAATAAGAAACAGGCAGACAGATACAGAGAGAATGTTTATCTAGAAGAATGAATGTTCAGCTTATAGATAACTCTGCTTTTTATTTCTTTCTCCTTATCACCTTTGGCTGGCTTCAGAAGCTCTACTGGGAGATGTTCTCATACTGAGGGAGGGGTGGAGCAAAATGCATCTTTTTTTTTTTAAGCAATTGGAGTTAAGTAACTTGCTCAAGGTTACATGGCCATGTGTTTCTGGGTGGGTGCTAAGTGTCTGAGCCCAGATTCAATCCCAGGTTATCCCGCCTCTGGGGCCGGTGCTCTTACTCACTGTGCCACCTGGCTGCCCCCAAAATGCATCTCTTACTCTAGTCTAGACTCTTTCTCACAACTCCCACTGGCTTAAATAACAGGTTAAACAGAGGTTAGCATGCTAAGTTCTTTTATTTACCAGTGCGCATCCAATATCACAGAAGAGACAGGTAAAAAGCAAATGGGGAAGAGGAGTGGCTACTACTGGCCATCATAAACCCTTGGAAATACTTAAACCAGTGCTCAATGTCTGACTGTAAGGGTGGGACATAGATTTTATGCTTGGACACTTTCGAAGGAAGGTAGTTAATTCAGCAGCCTTCTCCACGGTTTGGGATTACAGGGGAAGGTAAAATTCCACAGAGGGAGCATTCCCATTGAACTGGGTCTATTCAGCATTGTGGTGCCTCATCATCATGGCCCTTTACAACCAGCTGTTCCACTTAGTCATCATCATCTCTCTGAATGAAAGAGCTGTGGAGAACAAGACTGGATACCAGTGCCTTCCCACATGTTCCCAAGATGAAGGATCCTCCCCTTCCCCAAATTCTCAAAACACATCTTCCTCTTTCTCCTTTCAGCATTATCCTAGAATGTTTTGTAAATAATCCCAGTAGCCTTCATTACTTCAGTATCCAGTAAAACCCTGAGAAAGCATCTGATTCCTTATGGTTTCTCTGATGTAAATTCAAAGCATTATAATTTTGGTAGCTATCATTTTTATGCCTTATTTTTATTTATACTGCTGAGCTGTTGAATTTGTGGTATTTAGAAAGCTTGCTTCCTAATATTCTATCTAATAAGAAACAAACTAAAATTCTCCTGCTTCACTTCAGATAAATCCAAATTTCAAATGAGCAGTATGGATTAATGGATAGAGAAATAGATTCAGACGGACTGTGGTTGAAAGGGATAGAAGGGAAGCAGTGTGGTATGTTTAAAAAAAAAAAAGCCCTGATTCTGCAATCCATAGGCCTGGGTTCAAAGCCCACCTCTGATGCTTAATTCCTCAGTGAACTTGAAGAAGTAATTCATTCTTTCTGAGCCTCAGTTTTGTCATCTGCACAATGAGATGGGTTGGATAAATAGTGCCTTAAAATATAGTTTAAGATCTAGTGCCTCAGATACTTGCTGTCTAATCCTGGGCAAGCTCCTTAACTTCTCTGAGTCTGTTACCTCACCTAAAACTGAGAATAACAACAGCACCTATTTCATAAGGTAATTGTGAAAATCAATTTATATGATGCATGTAAAGTACTATATAAATATTAAAATGTTATGTAACTGTTCGCTATAATTACTACTATTATAACACTTCATTTAAGGAAAGAATCAAATAAGCAAATCTAAACAGAGACTAGACAATTTAGAAAAAGACCCAAAGTCACTCTCCCTTATGATACAGTCTCTGAGAATGGGAATGGAAAATGTATAATAAAATATGGAAGCTGGAGGAAAAATAATGGAATTTTTTAAGGTTAGAAGAAGAAATGAGTTCTCTACAAAATAGAAATACTTAACTTGACAATAGGATGCAAATAGATATTCAAAGGGAAGATAAATCTTCCAGGAAGCCATCATGAAAGATGTCTTTCATGTCTTCATGAAAAGAAAACTTTTATGCCACTTCAAAAAATGACCAAAAGTATTGGAAGTAGAGGGCAATGTTCAGCTGAGAATTCATAGAACACCAATAGAAAAAAACCCCAAGTTTCAATCACCAAGAAACACTTTAAGCACATTTCAGAACTACACCATCAAAGAACAGCTTTTGCAAGGAGCAATGTTGTTATTCTGTAAATTGTTCTCCTGGTTCTACTCACTGCACTCTGCATCAGTTCATACAAGTCTTCCTAGGTCTCTCTAAAACTATTTCATAAAACAAAATAGCATTCCATTTTATTCATATATCATAATTTGTTTACTGATTTCTCAATTGATGGGCATCTCCTTAGTTTCTAGTTCTTAGCCACTACAAAAAGAGTTTTAATAAAAATTTTAGACATATACAATTTTTTTCCTTTGATTTCTTTGGGCTATAGGGCTAGTAATGGTATTACTACTTTTAAAAAATGTTGTTGTTGTTGTTGTTGTTTTTTAGTAAGGTAACTAAGGTAGGCAAGGTAAAATAGATATAGGAAAACAATAATGATAGAAGACTTTTCCTCTTTCAGATCTTGATGAATCCAATAGAAAGAAAAACAAAAAGGAAAATCTAGAGCTGAACATATTGTTGGGTAAATGCAATTTGGCTGACCTATGGAAACTACTGAATAGGAATATTGAAAAACATAAATATTTTCAGTATCTTATAGTGCCTTTAAAAAATTTATCACTTTCTTGGGCATAAATGAACCATAAATAAATGTAAAAAAAATGTAAAAATAAATGTAAAAAAAATAAAAGTGCATTCTCTATACATCATAATATGGGAAAATTATCAGTGAATAAAGGAAAAATGAGCAAAAGGTAGAGACTCAAATGCAAACTAAATAATGATATCGTGAATAATGAATAGATCAAAGAATAAATTGTGAAAAAATAATTATGTAAATAATTATGTTAAATATGATGACAACAATGATGCAACATAATAGAACTTGTGGGACAGAAATAAACAATTCTGAATGGAAAACATCACTGCACATATTAACATTAACAAATATATTAACAGAATGGAAAAGGAGAGCATCAATGAACTGAACTTTTAAGAAAAAGGTAAAAGGAAAAAAATAGTGAAAAATAAAGAAGAAACAGTAAAAAAATAGAAAAAAGTGATAGAGTATTTAAACAAAACTACACATTGATTTTCTTTAAAAAAAAAAAAACTAACAAAGTCAATAAAACATTAACAAACCTGAATGAAAAAAGTGAGGAAAACCAAATGATGAAAATAAAAAATGGCAAAGTGAATTCACAACAGAAAGAAAAATTTAAAAAGAATTATCATAAACTACTATACAAAATTATATATCAGCACAACTGAAAATTCAATGAAAATTGATGAGTATACAAAATACCTAAATAAGAAAAAGAAGTCTCAAATGACCCAAATTTATTGACAGAAATCAAGAAAGGTAGAACTCAATTTCTCAAGAAAAAATATGCCAAGGTTAGATGAATTTACAAATTAATTTTATCAAAAATTTAAACCACAATTAAAATCTATGCTACAAAAAAATTTCCTCAAAAATAAAAGACAGAAAGCACACTATAAAACTTCTTTCATGAAATAAACATAGTCCTGATATCCCAACCAGGGAAAGATAAAATAGAAAAAGAGAATTAGAGACCAATCTCACAAATGAACATTTATGTCAAATAAGTTACCTTATCATATCATCTGTAAATAAAGATAATTTTGTTTTTCTTTTTGCCAATATTTTTATTTTAATGTTGTTCCCTTCCCTTCACATTAGTATGTATGCCTACATATAGGTAACATAAATGGCAAAACTCCAGGAAACCAACAAAGAAACTAATTGTGATTTGGCAGCTTAAAAAAAAAACCTAAAATAATCTTAAGCTGCATTTAAAGGATATAGCTCTGGGAAAGTTAAGGGATAGTTCCATTCCTGTTTATCCTTGTCAGACCTCTTCCCAAATATTGTGTTCAATGGGTACCACAGTTTATGAAGGACATTTTTAAACTGGATAGTAGCCAGAGGAGGGCAACCAGGATGTTTGAAGGGCCTTGAGTTCATGTCAAGTAAACAGCAACTGAAGAATCTGGGTGTGTTTAACTTATAGAAAAGAAGACTTTGGGGTTGCGGTCAGGATAGTTATCTTAAAGTATTTAAGAGGCTGTGTTCTGGGCTAGGTCTGGCTCAGTCCAGTTCCCTATTAGTTTCTGTTCAATAGTAGAATGAAATGAGGTTTTTTAACATTGAACAAAAGGAGATTTTTTTTTTTAGCCAAAACAGGAGAAGGATTTTGATGATCCCTCACTTTGATTCAGCTAAGTTAAGCTCCCCATCCTTGAGTTGCCCATCATGGTCCACCAATTAAGCATCAGAGCACATCTGGAACCCCCTGTGGCTATTTTGTACTCAGACAACCAGGAAGTGATGTTGACAGCCTGAGTCTTTAGTCCCCTAAGACTAGTAATTCTCAAGGGTGGTTTCAATTACTTTTAAAGAGAAACACTTTCAGGAATTTGTTTTCCATGACTATATATGTTTGTGATGAGTTTTCTTGCCTTCTCAATGGGTGGGGGAGGATGGAGGGAGAGGGAGAGAATTTGGAACTGAAAATAAAATTGAATTTGAAAAACTAGCTTAACTTTCATGGAGATGAAAGTCAGGATATTGTTCTCTCCATAAACTGTCATGTGGAAGAGGGATTTGATTTATTCTGTTTGGCCCCAGAAGGCAGAAACAAGAGCAATGGGTAGACATTCTTAGCAGATTTAGGCTAGAAGTCAGAAAAAATTTGCTAACAATGAGTCCTCTCCAGAAGTAGAATGGGCTGCCTAAAGAGGTGGTGGTTTCCCTTTCCTTGAAGACTTCAAGGCCTGGGACAACTTGTTAGATACATTGTAATAGGGACATTTACTGAAAATGGAGAGAGGATGCCATTGTCCTCTTTGAGAATGAAGGACAAATAACCTGTGAGTAGTATGAATTGCCCTACTGTGGACCCAACTGTCAAGTTCAAGTGGAGAAATGTAGTTCCTCCCCCTGCCACTCTCCCCTCCCTCCCCCTTCTTCTCCCCCTTCTCCTCCCTTGCCCTCTTCCTCTCCCTCTCTTTCCCTTAAACACAAATCATTCTGGCTCTCATTGCTTGGCCAACAATAGGTCCCTGACCAAGCCCCACCTGGTCATTGTTTGGGCTGGGACATCTCACAGTGAATAATAGATATTTTTGTTTGGGTCAGAAACCCCTAGGGTCTTACCCTCCTGTATTGATTCTTTTCTGATTAGGTAGAAGAGGCTATTCTTTGCCTTATTTCTAACTTAGCCTTAATTACTAAATAGGTGTTGCCTCAATCAAACTGCAGCCAGGGAAAAGCTTTAGCTAAAAAAGACCAAGGTCTTCCATTGTAAAGTCATCCTGATCTATATCTTGCCACTGGGTCCAGATGGCTTGGGAGGAGAAAGTGAGGCTCATGACTGAGCAAAGCTGTCCCTCACTTAAATTCAATTCATGGCATCACCTTCCTAATGCCATGGTCCTCTTTGAGAAGGACAAACAACATAAAGGATGGAGCTGACAAAGTAAGTTTGGGGGAGTAGCTAGTAGGTCAGTTTGGACGAAAAGCAGAGCACCTAAAGTAAGGAGTAATGTAAAATAAGGCCGGAAAGGTAGATTGAAATCAGATTGTGGAAGGCCTTGAACACCAGACTGAGGAATCAATAGCTCATCTTAAAGGAGATAAGGAATCCTGAAGGCTTTTGAGCCCAGCCACAGTGTGATCAGATTCATGCTTTTGAAAGATTATTTAGGTCATTCTAAAGAATCAATTGGAGGGGCAGCCAGGTAGCACAGCAAGTAAGAACACTGGCTCCAGTGTCAGGATGACCTGGGGATCAAATCTGGGCTCAGACACTCAGCACCACACCCAGAAATAACTGGCTGTGTAACCTTGAGCAAGTTTGCTTTAAAAAAAGAAAAGAATCAATTGGAGATTCAAGGCAAGGAAAACTACTAAGAGGCTATTATAATAGCGCAGCTATTTGCTAAGTGGTTGAATAAGAGCAGTCATGGAAATGCAAAGTAAACCATGGGGATATTTATTAAACATTTCCAATAAATGAGCAGAAGTCATGGGAACTCATTATGTTAACAGAATCAAACACTAAATTGGACCCAGGAGTTAAGAAAAAGACATATTTTGCAGCAAAACATTAGTTGTGATAATATTTAAAATGGAACTTCCTAGAGCTTATTTTTAGCTACTTATATCAGTTATTAGATGCATCATATGTATTTAATTTTGAGAGCCAATTTGTATAATTTTGAAATTTTATTATTTATTTTAACATTCTTTTTTTTTAAATTCTGAGCTGTGAATTCTCTCCCTCCCACCCCTAGCTCATCCATTGTGAAGGCAAGAAATGTGATCTCAATTATACATGTTATATCATGCAAAGCACATTTCCATATTAACCATGTTGCAAAAAAAGCTAGAAAAATAAAATGAAAAAAATTTACACTTCAACTTGCATTCAGATTCCATCATTTCTTTTTCTAGAGGTGGGTAGTATTTTTCATCATAAGTACTTTGGAATTGTCTTGGATCATAGTATTGATCAGAATACTTAAATCATTCACAGCTGATCATCCTACAATATTTCTATTAGTGTATACAATGTTCTCTCTAGTTCTGCTCACTTCATTTTTCATCAGTTCATATAAGTCTTCCCAGGTTTTTCAGAAACCATCCTGCTTGTCATTTCTTGTAACACAATAGATTTCATCATAATCATATACAACAACTTGTTCAGTCATTTCCCAATTGGTGGGCATCCCCTGGATTTCCAATTCTTTGCCACCCCCTCCTCCCAAAAAGAATTGTA
Organism: Petaurus breviceps papuanus; assembly: GCF_028583685.1. Taxonomy (NCBI): domain Eukaryota; kingdom Metazoa; phylum Chordata; class Mammalia; order Diprotodontia; family Petauridae; genus Petaurus; species Petaurus breviceps. Next base: position 2,408,179 of record NW_027185754.1, read on the forward strand.
CATATAGATTATTTTCCTCCCCCCCTCCCCTTTTTGGGATACAGAACTAGTAATTATATTGTTCAGTAAAAGGGGATGCACAGTTTTATAGCCCTTTGGGCATTGTTCCAAATTGTTTTTCAAAATTATTTGATCAATTCACAACTCCACCAGCAATGCATTAGTGTCTCTATTTTGCATCCCTTCCAATATTTATCAATTTCCTTTTCTGTCATGTTAGCCAATCTGATGACTGTGATATAGTACCTCAGAGTTATTCGAATTTGCATTTTTCAATAGTGCTTTAAAATATTTTTTATATGACTATAGATAACTTTGATTTCTTCTTCTGAAAACTTCATGTTCATATTCTCTGACCATTTATCAATTGGGTAATGACTCATATTCTTATAAATTTGACTCATATATATATATATATATATGAAATGAGACAGAGGAACTTGAGGTTAAATTTCCCCCCCCCCACTTTCCTGCTTTCCTTCTAATCTTAGATGAATTGATTTTGTTTGGGCAAAATCTTTTAAATTTAATGTAATAAAAATTATCCATTTTATATTCCAAAATTCTCTCTCTTTCTCTTGTTTGTTCATAAATTCTTTCTTTATCTATAGAACTGACAGGTAAAATTTTCCATATTCCCCTAATTTGCTTATGATACCACCCTTTATGTTTAAGTCATGTACCCATTTTGATCTTATCTTGGTCTACAATGTGTGATACTGGTCTATGCCTAGTTTCTGCTAAAATGCTTTCTGGTTTTCCCAGCAACTTTGTCAAATAGTGAGTTCTTGTCCCCAAAGTCTGGATCTTTGAACTTATTGAACACTAGATTGCTATGGTCATTTGCTTCTATATATTGTATATCTAATCTATTCCATTGATCCGCTACTTTATTTCTTGGTTAGTACAATGTTGTTTTGATGATTACCACTTTGTATTATAGTTTCAGATTTGATACTGCTAGGCCATAATTCTTCACAATTTTTTGCTTTTTGGGGGGGAAAGGGGGGAAGGCAGGGCAATGGGGGTTAAGTGACTTGCCCAAGGTCACATGGCTAGTAAGTGTTAAGTGTCTGAGGTTGGATTTGAACTCAGGTCCTCCTGACTCCAGGGCTGGTGCTCTATTCACTGCACCACCTAGCCACCCCCACATTTTTTTTCACTGATTCTCTTGATATTCTCAACCTTTTCTTCCTTCCAGATTAATTTTGTTACTATTTTTCCTATTTTTATAAAATAATTTTTGGTAGTTTGATTGATATGCACTGAATAAGTAAATTAATTTAGGTAGAATTGTTATTTTTATTTTTTTGGTTTGGCATACCCATGAGCAATTAATATTTTTCAAGTTGTTTATATCTGACTTAATTTGCATGAAAAGTATTTCGTAATCCCTGGATTTGTCTTGGCAGATAGACTTTCAAATATTTTATATTGTCTGCAGTTATTTTCAATGGAATTTCTATTTTTATCTGTTCCTGCTATGTTGGTAAAATATAAAGATGTTGATAATTTATGTGGGCTTATTATATACATATATCCTGCAGCTTTGCTAACATTGCTAATTGTTTCAGCTAATTTTTCAGTTGATTCTCTTAAGTATATTGATTCACTAAGTGTACCATCATATTGTTATGAAGAGTGATAGTTTTGTTTCCTCATTGCCTATTTTAATTCCTTCAATTTCTTTTTCTTCTTTTATTTCTATAGCTAACATTTCTAGTACAATATTCAGTGATAGTGGTGATAATGGGCATCCTTCCTTCACCACTGATCTTATTGGGAAGGCTTCTAGCATATCCCCATTACAAATAATGCTTGCTGATGGTTTTGGACAGCTACTACTTGTCATTTTAAGGAAAGTTTCATGTATGTCTATGCTTTCTAGTGTTTTTAATAGGAATAAGTATTGTATTTTGTCAAAAGCTTTTCCTACATTCATTGAGATACTCATATGATTTTTTTTGTTGACATGGTCAATTATACCAATTTACTGAATGAGCCTTGCATTCCTGGTATATATAAATCCCACCTGGTCATAATTTATGATCTTTGTGATATACTGATCCACATTCTACACAAGCAATTCTCTTTTTTTTTTTAAGGAGGGTTAGCTAGAATGTTCTTTCCTCATTCTCTGCTCTCTAAGAACCTGAATCTTTGACAGATGCTCAAATAACTTGGGTTCTGAATTGGTCTTCTATTTTATAGATTACCCATTAATCTGAACAGCTATTCTTTCAGTTTATTCAAGAACAATTCTTACTTAAGCTAAAGTGTTTGATTAGTTAATTAAGATTTGTTCTCACATCATTGAGGTCTCAGGGTATCTTAGCCCTTACTTTAAATGGGGTTGGGGTGATTTGAATGCTTTACTTTATTGGACCCCCACCTTTACACCTGATGTATCTTCTCTTCCCTTCTTTACCTGTTGAATTCCTACCTGTCCTTTCACTCTCAACACTAATGCTCACCTCCTTTGTGACACCATCTCTGAGGGTCATTGTCAATAATTACCTTCCCTCTTGTATCTCAAATAATAGTTAGCTTTACAACTTTCTGAGGCACTTGCATAGTATTATACATTACTGCTATCTGTGTTTTTATCTTCTCCTCCTGCTAGGCTATAATTTTTATCAGGTCAGTGACAATGTTTTAGCTAATTTCAGTATTTTTCTTATTACCTAGGATAGTCCTTTGACCACAGTAAGTATTATGTGCAAAGAATTAATACTTGGGCAAAAGTTTGGCTTAGCTCAGAGGATAAGGGCGTAGCTTCTTACTGGCAGATAGGGAAAGAGAAATCAAGAGTACTTTTTTATAACCCAGGGCTTTGTAGGAAGGGAGCCTCTCCTACCTTCACCCCTTCCTATTATTTGCTCTAGTCACAGAAAATTACCTTAGCTGCCTGCAACTTAGTCCCATGTAACACTGAGGGATTGTATCATATTCATGCTTTTTCCCAGATAGGAAAAATAACACCACCACCACCTGTTTCTGGCCCTTGCCCTTTCTTTGAACCTATGGAAATAGGTAGAGATGAAAAGAACACCTTCTGGAAAATGTCTAAGAAACACATATCTTCCCCACCATGACCCATTAGGATTTTCCCTGACCAATCACCATGGCTTTTAGTTTGTTCATACCTCTAGCTATTGTTTCTCTAGTTACTGTGTTCATAAATTTCACAGGGATGTACTTCAGTTGACATTTGTTACATTTGGGGAGTCAAATCTTCATACTTATTTAAACCAACTAATTCAAGTCTGGTTTAATTCATGTATCATCCTCGGAATATCTGGAAATGCCTCCATTGTGACTATACCTTTAAATTGTCATTTTGCTATTTAGCATCCTGAAGGGGACATAGAGTGAAATGCAGAGGGAAAATATTTATTTGTCTTGTAGGGAGTGAGTGAAAGCAGGTAGCATAAACTATCAGCACATGGGATCTTTTCAACTAATGTAACTCAGAGACCATTAGAAACACATGGTCTAGTTCCGTAAGATGAAATGATAACTGCCTAAATGAGTGGGCTCTATTGGACAACTCCAAAGAAAGAGTAAATGAAAGTCCCATGGACCTGCCCTTTGTGCCAAAGACTCACTTAACTTGAAGAAAGTCAAACTGCTGACTGGACTCCAGGAGCTAGTTAAGTGGAAGGCATGTGTGTGCTGGCCTGCTTTGTCTGACTCATTACATGACTTCTCACTTGAGAGACGGGTTTTTCTCATGTGTAACAATATTAATTATCAAGTGATTTTAAAACATGTGTGATGTATGTGTGCATTTATTTCACAGGAATGGTATAAAGATTAAATACTTAATGAATCCATTTTTCATATCCAGGATATATTTGCCCCACATCTAAATATATCTCTCCCTTCTGTTTCTCATGAGAAATATAGCTATCTTTATTATGTAATCAGTGATATATCATTCCTTCTAAGCAGGATCTAATTTTAGCAACATGATGAATGGTTCATGTATGTATTCCGCTGCCCTCTGCTGAATGGAATATATATCAGACCTGCTCAGGTGTTTGCCATTTCTTTATATTGGTGGTTCCTTCAGCTCCCCAAGTAGCATTTTTATGACTGAAAGGCCCAAGTTCTATTCTGTAAATTGTAGCACTGGGATCTATTTGCAGACAGCCTCATGTGCAATGTGTAGGTCTAACTGTGGCTGTGTTTAGTTTTTAGCATCAGTCTACGAATCTCCTATTCAGTAGCTTTTTACACAGTTAGGGATGTCATTTTAATTCTTTTGTTTGTTTAATTTATATTCAAGACTAGTTCTTGAGGTGTTTTTTAATTTTAAATAAGGGCATATTTTCAGAAATGCTTAAGGAATGAATGAATGGAAAGTATTTATTAAACACTTACTATGTGCCAAACATCAGTGATACAGATACAAAAGTGACATCATCCCTGCCTCAAGGAGCTTACTACCCCCCCCCCAACACTCAATAGTATTTTTCCCAATTATATGAAAAGATAACTTTTAACATTCACTTTTAGAAGATTTTGAGTTCCAATTTTTTCCCTCCCTCTTTTCCCCCCTCCACAAGATGGCACACCATCTGATATAGTCTATGCATGTACAATCATATTAAACATACTTTCACTTTAGTCATGTTGTGAAAGAAGAATCAGAACAAAATGGGGAAATGACAAGAAAAAAAAAACAACAAAAAAGAGAGAAAATAGTGTGCTTCAATCTGCATTCAGACTCTGTAGTTCTTTCTCTGCAGGTGGACAGCATTTTCCATCATGAGTCCCTTGGAATCATCTTAGATCATTGCATTGCTGAGGACTAAGTCTGTCAAAGCTGGTCATCCCATGATGTTGCTGTTACTGTATACAATGTTCTCCTGGTTCTATTCACTTCACTCAGCATCAGTTCATGTAAGTCTTTCCAGATTTTTCTGAAATCAACCTGCTCATCATTTCTTAAAGCACAGTAGCATTCCATTAAACTCATATACCACAACTTGTTCAGCCATTCCCCAGTTGAAGGACATCCCCTCAATTTCCTCTTCTTTGCCACCACAAAAAGAGCTGCTATAAATATTTTTTACATGTGGGTCTTTTTCCCAATTTTTAAAATCTGTTTGGGATACAAACCTACAGTGGTATTGCTGGATCAAAGTGTATGCACAGTTTTATAGCCCTTTGGGCATAGTTCCAAATTGCTCTCCAGAATGGTTGGATCAATTAACAGCTCCACCAACAATGTTGTTCCAATTTCCCCACATCTTCTCTAATATTTATTATGTAAGCTACTTACTTCTAATAGGAGAGACAATGTATATAGAGTAATCATGGTCAAGGTGGGGAGTTATGCTATAAAAAAATCACAAAGGTGAGTGGAATAATAGATTGATCCATTAGTCCATCCTTTCCAGAGGCAATGGTTATGGTGATCTGATTATAGTTCTAGACAAAGAGGTGTGATGAGAGTATTGGCTGGGTAGTGGCAGCTGGTTATAAGAGCAGCTGCCCAGTGGAAAATGGCTTGAAGATGAGGACCCAAGCAGAACAAATGACTAAGCTCCTCCCAGGCATAGCCTCTGCTTATTTGGGGAGGAAAATTTCATATTCTCTGTTTCTATGTTTTAAAGGGTAAATATTTTTGAATGTTGACAATCTCTTACATTTATGCAGCATTTTTGTTTTCAAAAGAACATGTAAAATCAGTGGTTCCTGTGCTATGAGATGCTATAATGTACATTCAACATTAAGAAAAAAACTCTTTTTTGGAATTCTCTTCTTAGTTTGTATTTTATAATAACATAAGATATTTGAAGCCATTACCTGTTACTTCTGAGTAGCAAAGGTAATAAAACAAATGATAAAATGGATAGAAGTAGAAACATAATTGAGCTCCCTTTGATCACAACTTCCACTGAAGGTTGTGTTTGGGACATTTCTTGCCTTTTTAAACTGATAATTACCAAAGCTATAGTTACTGCTTTAACCTCTCACCTATACACCAGCCCTATATGTTTCTATATCTATCTGCGTCTATATCTGTAAATGCCTTCAACATATTTATATCCCACTTTGACCTCAAAATTAGCATATGTAAAACCAAACACATCACTTTAATGCCTGAATCAAACTCCCTTCTATCTATGGCATCTACTATGTGACTGCCATTCACCCCTTATATCTGACCAATGACCACTTCCTACTTTTCTGAGTCTGAGTCTCTTATAAGCTGGTCAGGCTCACCACCTAATCAATCACTGCTCAAAATCCTCCATTTTTTTCCTTTGCACTTCACAACTAGTTAGAATTAATCACATGATATCATGCAAAAGGGCATCAAGAGATAAAAATAAAGCAGCGAATTCTCTCACCAACCATTTCCCAAGCTACAACCTCCTGAACTTCTAGGAAATGTAGGTTATCAGTCTTGTGAGCTCTCCTTCCCACAGCACTGGAAGAGTATAGAACAGTATAGCATAGAAGAGCAGTATAGCACTGGAAGTAGGAAAGAACAGGAAATATGGATTTGTTCAATCTACTTTCACTCCAGCAACTCAGGGCAGATAAAAATGGTGGTAGCAACCTGTTTGACAAATGAACCAGAGTGCATTTTTGAGAGTAGCATGATGCAAAGGGAGGAAAACTGATGATGAATTCATGGAATCAAAGTTTGAATTATAGCTCAGCAGCTTTACTAAGTTGCTGATACTTGATAAAGTCACTTCACTTTGGATCTCTGGGATCCCATCCATAATATCAAGACGTTGAACTAGATGACCTTTAAAGTTTGTTCTAGCTCTCAATTTATGATCCCATGATGCACCTTAATGATCCTAGGAGTCTTACGATCTGAAAATTGTAATACTTCAACATAGGCTTTGCAAAGCATTTAAGTCTTTAAGCCATGGTTTTTTCAGGATGGGTTCTTCAGGGACTTGGAGGACATCTGAAACTGTTGCTTTGGTACAGGAGATGGAAAGAAAGGAAGAAAGCTTCCTATTACTAGAGACAGGAGCTAAATGCATCTATGGGACACCTTCCTGCCCCCACATCCATTTCCCCCTCTTTTGTATGGTTCTTTGCTCAACATTGCCCAGACCCCATCTCTCTTGTGTTAGTTTCTGACCAGTTTTCTATCAGGTATACTCTAATCATTCCAATCAGCCAGAGTTCACATTAAGTTAGCATCATTACCTGCTGTATGTCACACATACTTGTAGGAGATGCGATTCCCTCCTAGGGAACATGTCTTTTTCACATCTATAATGATAATAATAATAATAATAAATAATAGTAATAGTAATAATAATAACTGATTGTGGATCAGGTTTTCAAATTTGCAAAACATTTTTGCCATTCTCTCCAGTCTCAGTACAGCCCTATGAGGTGGATACCATAGTTACAACTGTCCCACTTTACTGCAGTGACTAATGTCTTCTCAATTAGCTTTCTCTGTTAGCCATATAACCCATGATCCTTCCCTTCTTCCTTTTTGGTGTTTTCTTTTCATGTATCGGTATGAGTAAAATATGTAACCTTGTCACTGGGACCATGGAGCTAGTGAAGTATGATCATTATTGTTTATAATAACAATCATGAGTTATCAAGAAACAGTTAAATAGGGGTGGCTAGGTGGCTCAGTGAATAGAGCACCGGCCCTGGAGTCAGGAGGACCTGAGTTCAAATCCTGCCTCAGACACTTAACACAAAAACTTGCCATGTGACCTTGGGCAAGTCACTTAATCCCAATTGCCCTCCAATAAGCAAAAAGAAATAGTTAGATACCATTCAACAGGTTATATTAAAGAAATCAGGGGAAATAGATAACCCATTTTAATGAAATTCTCATCAATATGGATACTTTTTTCTTAACCTGTTTAGTGGAATGAACTTCAGTCACCTGGATAGTTTATTTATATAAGACATTTAATTTTCCAATAATATAACATAAATGATATATTGCTATGTGGTAAATCTTTGTTTACCAAGGTTGAAGGGAAGGATCAATGAGAGTCTTTTAATTTCTTTCATTTAGAATGTGGAATCTATATCCTTTGACCAACGAACTCAACTCATTCTTTCATGCATCCTTTCAGATGATAAAATCTACTTCTGATAGTGAATGGCTTAGTTCCAAATACTGTATTTTCCATATGATGCATTTTCATTTTTCTTCAGACACTGTTAACTAGGGAGACTCAATCTTATCCTATAACTTTTCAGTCATTTCCCCAATGGGAAAAATATGTATTGAAACCCAAGGATTTTTGTTCCAGAGTACAACACTAGAGGACAATTAACACTAAGGCCACCAAATAACCTGTTTTCATTGATTAGCCTGCCACAGGAAGATATTTTTTATTGGATGTTTAGTGTTTCATTCCTCAACAAATAGGAAAGCAATGCTAAGTTGCTCACAGGCAACTTGATTTGACAGTCTGCAATTTTTGTACAAGCAGAATGGTATTTGATTTTTCAACACCAATTTTATTTTCTTTGTTTTTATCTAACAAGAATATTCACAACTAAATTATCATATTTTCCATGTGCTGATGATACCTTTTCCATAATGGTAATCTAATTGGAATTACCTATGGTGATTCTTTAAACTCCAAATCTTCAGTAGCTCAGATATTTCACTTTGGTTCCTTCCCCCCAACACCCAAATCTATCTTGCTAAGACATATAAACATAGCCTAATAACTGCAAACAGATATGTGAAAACATTTCATATCCATGAAGAGGTGAGTTCATGGGAAACAATCCTTATGTGATGACTTCTAAACGGCTCTTAATTTAATCCACCTATGCTAGGCATACATTCTAGTTACCAAAATTTATGAGATATATTGAGAGGGCAGTGAAACTGTGATAGAATTGTGACTGATTTGAAACAGACATGCAGAATGAAGAGTGTTCCAGCATTTGCTTTGAAGTTTGTCAAAAGCTGTAAAGTGATATTGCCTGTAAGTGAAACCTGCTGTTAGTGATACCCACTGGTGTGGCGAACATTTCACTTTTACCTGATTTCATTCAGGCTGCTTTTCTGCATTTTAAAAAAAGTTTTAGTCTTTAAAGCAGAATGGAAGTTCAGAATATAAGCCACCTGGGTACCTTAGAGAAGCTTTTAAGTAGATAATCTGCTATTTTAACTGATGCATTCATTATTCAGATATGTATTAAACACCTGCTATGTGCAATGAGCCTTGTAAAGTCCTAGAATGAAGGGAGGAAACCTGCAATGGATTTCATCCTTGAGGGGCACCTTCACTAGTATTGATCACACTTTATCCTATGCAATTTTTTGTCCATGTCATCCCACATATCTAGAAATTCCCCATAGGGGCAGCAAGGTGCCGCAGTGAATAGGGCACCAGCCCTGGAGTCAGGAGGACCTGAGTTCAAGTCCAGCCTTAGACACTTGAAACACTTACTAGCCATGTGACTTTAGGCAAGTCACTTAACCCCAATTGCCCTCAAAAAATAAATAAATAAAAGCAAAAATAAATTCCCCATAGACAATCTACCTATGATGCTGGAGGCCTTCTTCTAGTTCTCTAGATGGTACTTGTATGGCACTTGTATGGATAATCATCTGTTGCTTCTCCACTTTCTTCATTATGTAGCTTGCTACATTGTTGGGGAGGGATTGAGGATTCAAAAATACATGACACAATCTTCAACCTCAACGATCTTATGGTCTTGTTTTTAGATACACTTGGCATTAGGAAAATTCTACTTTGTTTATTGGAACTACAAAAAGGAATTAACCCAAAGCTAGCATACCTGGTAAGAACACTAGATTTAGAGTCAGAGAACCTGGTTTAAAATTCTTGCCCTGCTACTTAACTGCCTGAATGATCTTAGACAATTTATTAATCTTTGTCAGCTTAAATTGTAAAAATTAGAGTCTTGGGTCAATGCTGTCAAATCCAAATCCCTGCTGGCAGCATATTTGACTTAGAAAACCACAAATTATTATTTTCTATGTTGTATTGTATTTTTATTTATTTTGTTAAATATTTCTTAATTACATTTTAATCTGATTTGGATTCCCCTTGGGAGGCTTGCAGCCACCAGGTACTGAGTTCAACACCTCTGGATTAAATGATGTGTAAGGTTCTTTCCAGCTCTAAAATTCCATGAGCCTAAAATATAAAATTTAAGATGGGGACAGGAAGAAGGTTGGTGACTTTCCCCCCCCACAAGACCAGAATGTGATTATAGCAAATAAGAAGTGGATTACAAAGTGATAAACTTAACACTAGTGTATGTATGTGTATACACACATATACAGACACGTGTGTATTTGTATGTGTATACACACACATTTGCACTGCATTCCTTTACAAAATCTAAAAATTGTTCCTTGACTGAATTGTAAGGGGCCATTGGTTTATTACAGTACATTATTATTACATTATTGCACTATGTAGCCACATGGGCAGGAGCTGTCTGTTCAGTCAAGAGTCCATGGTCTGGGGAGAACCTAGCCCCTGAGAAGCAATCAGTCTTTACCTCTTAGAGGAGAGAAGTAGATTTATTTCTAAGTTTAGAGGTTACTATAGATATTGTATTTGGAGTGCTCCATTGCAGAGAGTGCAACTCTGATGGGATGGTCATGTTTTTCAGTTGCCTAAGAGACTATATAATGGAGAACTCACATAAGGCAAGCACTCACATAGTGTTCAAAAAAGGCAATACAAGGACACTTTCAAGTTCTTTCTCAAAGAACTTTGGAATTGATTGCATGACATGGGAGACACTGACACAGGACTGTCCAGCATGGCATGACTTCATCAGAGAAGGTGCTGTGCTCTATTAGCAAAGAAGAATTGAAGTAGCTCAAAAGAAACATGAGATGCACATATTTGGAGAATTCACCCAAATATTCACATGGACTATTTGGACAGACCTGTGGTAGAGCATTCCAAGATCATACTGGTCTGATCAGCCATAGCCGAACACACTGTAACTTGACTCTTGCATAGTGATGTCATTTTGGTCCTATTCAAGAATGAAGGACAACAACCATATGGAGTGTAGAAGGCTAGAGAATTGTGTCCATTATTCCACTAAGCAGAGCTTCACTCTCCAACCATTCTGTGGGAAAGATCAAAAGTACTGGCATAAACATGGTGGTTTTCATTTGTTTTGCTTCAAAAAGCTGTATAGTGTAAAAGGAAGGTTTGAGGAGAAATTATATTTGCTTCAGACACTTATTTTTTGATATTTCCTTTAAGAAAATATTAAATGTGGGGGGCAGAGCCAAGATGGCAGCATAGAAGCAGGAAAAGTTTATGAGCTCCCCATATAACCACCTCAAAAACCTATAAAATATGACTCTAAACAAATTTTAGAGCTACAGAACCCACACCATTAGAGAGAGAAACAAATCTCCCACTGAAGGCAGCCCAGCAGGCTGACAGGAAGAGTCTATCACATCAAGCTAGGAGTGGAGCACAAGCCTGAGTAAGCCTGTGGTTTTAACCTTAGGGCAGCTCTGACCAGCAGCAACTAGAACAGACTTTGGGAGAGTGGATCACCAGCAGCTGTGGGAGTTTCCAGAATTATCAACACATAAATGCCAAAGACAAAGTGAGAGGCCAGTGTGGAACTCTATTGGAACGGGGGGGGGGGGGGGGGGGGGGGGAGAAGGATGGAGGAGTAGGTCCAGACCCTGCCCCAGGGGCAAGAAGCAACAGAGGCGCTGTGGCCGTGCAGTTGCCTCCATGTGGCTGCTTCAGAGCTCCTGGCCTGTAGATTGTAGGGTGAACAAGCAACCAGTCTGAGGGTAATCACTCTTGCTTTAACCTGCTTGGATCTGGATCACTTTCTTGGGTGGAGGTCCTGGGGTATGTGAGCAGGTGCCAGAGCTTGTGGGAGCTGCAGAGAGGGCACCCAACTAATAGCTGCAGCAGCTGCAATAACCCCAGCAATTTGGGACAAAGCTCTCCTCTCTGGAAGCAGAGTTATACTGTGGCAAAAAGCTCAAAAGTCAATTAATTAAGTGGCAACATGAACAAGCAGAGGAAGCAAAGCAAGCAGAGCAATCAAACCTTAGATTCCTTTTTTGGGGAACAAAAAGGATCAAAGCATGTAATGGGAGGAAGACAACAAAGTCTGATCTCCTGCACCAAAAGCTTCCAAGAAAAATATGAACTGCTTACAGGCCATGGAGGAGCTCAAGAAAGATTTTGAAAATCAAGTAAGAGAAATGGAGGAAAAACTGGGAAGAGAAATTAGAATGATGAAGAAGATCATGAAAAGAGAGTCAACAACCTGACTGAAGAAAATAACACCTTAAAAATAGACTAACTCAAATGGAAAAAGAGACTCAAAAAGCCAATGAGGAGAAGAATGCCTTAAAAAGCCAAATTTGCCAGATGGAAAAAGAATCTCAAAAGCTCACTGAAGAGAATCATCCTTTCAGAATTAGAATGGAGCAAATGGAAGCTAATGACTTTATGAGAAATCAAGATACTATAAAACAGATCCAAAAGAATTAAAAAAGAGAAGGCAATGTGAAATATCTCATTGGAAAAACCACTGACCTGGAAAATAGATCCAAGAGAGATAATTTAAAAATTATTGGACTATCTGAAAGCCACAATCAAAAAAAGAACCTAGAAATGATCCTTCAAAAAATTCTCAAGGAAAATTGCCCTGATATTTTAGAACCAGAGGGCAAAATAGAAATTGAATGAATTCACCAATCACCTCTGGAAAAAGATCCCAAAAAGAAAACTCCTAGGAATATTCTAGCCAGGTTCCAGAGTTCCTAGATCAAGGAGAAAATATTGCAAGCAGCCAAGAAGAAACAATTTGAATATTATGGAAGCACAATCAGGATAACAAGATCTAGCAGCTTCTACATTAAGGGACCAAAAGGCTTGGAATATTATATTCCAGGGGTCAAAGGAGCTAGGATTAAAACCAAGAATCACCTACCCAGCAAAACTGAGCATAATGTTTCAGGGGGAAATATGGTCATTCAATGAAATAGAGGACTTTCAAGCATTTTGATGAAAAGTCCAGAGTTATGGGGAGGCTAGGTGGTGCAGTGTGTAAAGCGTGGGCCCTGGAGTCAGGAGGACCTGAGTTCGGTTCTGCCCTCAGACACTTAACACACACACACACACACACACACACACACACACACAAAACTAGCTGTGTAACCTTGCGCAAATTACTTAACCCCAATTTCTCTCCAAAAGGCAAAAAAAAATCCAGAGTTGAATAGAAAATTTGACATTCAAATACAAGAAGCAAGAGAAGCATGAGAAGGTAAACAGGGAAAAGAAATCATAAGGAACTTATCAAAGTTGAACTATTTACATTCCTACATAGAACTTATGAAACTTTTCTCAGTAAAAGGAGAGTTGAAGGGAATATAAATGTGTATATATGTATACATACATATATATATATATATATATGTCTATATAGGAGGGTACATGTGTGAATGAATACATATGTAAGTGTGTATATATGTGTATAGGTATACATAGACAGAGGGCACAGGATCAGTTGAATAGAAAGGGATGATACTTAAAAGGTGAAATTGAGAGGTGAAATAGGAATATAATGAGAGGATATGGGGAGAGACAGAATGGGGTAAATTATCTCTTATAGAAGAGGCAGGGGAAAACTGTTACAATGGAGGGGAAGAACAGGAAGGCAAAAGGGAATAGGCCAACCTTATTCTCATTGAATGTGGCTTAAGGAGGGAATAACATACACACTAAATTGGATATCTTACCCTACAGGAAAGTAGGAGGAAGGGGATAAGAGGGGGGATGATAGAAGGGAGGGCAGATTGGGGGGGCAGGGTATTTAGAAGCATACACTTTTGAAAAGGATCAGGGTCAAAGTAGAAAATAGAACAAGTCAGGGGTGGGATAGGATGGAGGGAAATATAGTCAGTCTTTCACAATATCCACTGTGGAAATGTTTTGTATAACTACATATGTACAACCTATACTGAATTGCTTCTCTTCCCAGTAAGGGTGGGTGACAAGGGAAGAAGTGAAAAAATATGGAATTCAAAGTTTTAAAATCAAATGTTTATAAAAATTATTATTATTATTTTAACATACAACTGGGAAATAAGATATACAGGCACTGGGGTATGGAGATCCATCTTGACCTACTGGAAAGTCAGAGGGAGTATGGGGGATGATATAGGAGAGTGCAGATTGGGGGAGTAGTTATTCAGTGGGATTGATGTTTTGGGGTGGTGGGTAGGGAAAGATGGGGAGAAAATTTGTAACTCAAAATCTTGTGGAAATGAATGTTATAAACTAAAAATAAATGTAAAAAAATTTTTAAAGAAAATATTAAATGTGAGCTTACTGATGTATATGAATATTCCTGTTATTGGTTATCTATAGACATACTCAAATGACAAAATTAATCTAGGATCTCATCAGTTTCGAAATTCTCTCCAGTGTTGCACATCCCAGCCCATCCATGTCTGACCATCCTGAATGATTCTGGCCCATGTTCTTCCATAAATCTGCCACAGGAATCCATTCAACATGCTAGAGCTACCTTTCCTCAGTTTCTCCTGACAAGGGTATCAGTGTAACACTCTGGGTATCCTCCTGCGATCCTTGAGCTTTGATGTGTGGAAAGCCTATCTTATTTTCTTCCATATATTTCCTTGATTATTGACATTATAAAAATCTGTTCTTGTTGGACTTCCTCATTCATTGTGTCATAGACTGCCCATATCCACTGTCATAGACTGTTCATATCTCTAGTCTTCTCTGTGATATTTATTTTTCATTTGTCAGAATGGTTGGTTTCTGTGTCTCAATGTCACATAGAAGCATTTAGAGGGATAGATTATATTAAGATAGGTTTTTGCTCCCATCAGTAGCTTGGGGGTCATTAAAGGAAATGTGTAATTTCTCCAAGGCAATCCAGCCCACTTTCCTCCTCCTGGGTCCAATTCTGGACTCAACTCATTCTCTATCTGTACTGTCTGTCCCAGATACATACTAATGGACAAGTTCTATAGGTACTCCATTGAAAAACATGTTTTAATCTAAGCTATTAATATTCTTTATCCACTTGGTCTCTCTTGACAATGATAGTGAGGTTAAGAATGGTACCCAACTTTAAAGATTGGGATCAAAAGATAAAATTGATCTGACTGAAGCAAATTAAAAATATGAAGAAACAACAAATATGGCTGACATTATTGGATACTTTTTAATGAAAGGGGGGAAAATCTCATATGAATTAAAGGTAGTTGTACTGAATGAAATAGTTTAGTTTCAGAAAACATTTTGATTTGGTGGGAGGGTGTTCCATTTCAATAGTTTCTTTAAAAAGGTTAGATTCAGCTTGAACTGGTTCAATATTACTTTATGTGTATGTATGTGCAGAAACATAGATATAGATATACACATAATTTAAATATATACATTTTTAAATTGCTTGTAATAAATTCAATAAAAAATATTAGAGTTGAGGTTGGCTCAATTGAACTCAACAAACACTTGTCTAGTATCTACTATGTGCAAGGACTGGCACTGAATGTCAAGCATATAAAGACAAAAACAAGAGAACTCTTTCCCTCAAGGAGCCTATACTCCATTGAGGGGTGTGGGCTGGATGGCAAGTTGACACATCCTAGTTTGGGGCTTGGTTCAGAGTTTCCATAATTTCCTAGAGTTTCCATAATTTCTCATGGTTCTTTAAGGACAAAGGGATTGCCTGCTAGCAGCCCTTGTTCTAGAGTGGTGATAATGCCTGTATAGTGTGAGTACAAAAGAGGTACCATAAATCACCAGTGTTAGATGGGTCAGCCAGGGAGAGATGCCCTCTGCTCTGAGGCCACAACTAATAGTTAGGCAATCCTGCTGTTTACCCTGCTGCCATTGTGGAAGACTCCCTCAGACCCCAGAGGCTTTCTGCTTTAATTGCTTGATTCTGCAGCAGCACCCAAGGGACTCTTACAATATTTAAATTAAAAGAAATAGGGGGAGGATTTTATATATACAATTTTGCCTCAACATTTAAAATACGACTTTAAAAATCTTTCTGCATAATTTGTAGGGGTCCTTTAAATTCAATGCAATAGACATAGGATTATAGGATTTCACTGTTCAAGGTATTTTAGAGGTCGTCTAATCCATTCACAAATTATAGACACAAATTAAGACACTATGGAATTATTTGACATGCCCAAAGTCACAGAAGTAAAAGGTAGAAGAACTAGGCCTTGAATTCAAGTCATCAGGTCATAGAAGGCACCTCAGAGAGCATTTAGTCCAATTCCTCTCACTTTATAGATGAGAAAACTAAGGCAGGAAGAAAGTTATTTGCCTATGATCACACAGGTAACAAGTGGCAGAACTAGGGTTTGAACCCAGATTCTACTACTCTGAATTAAGCAACCACACTATGGTCTTTCTACTATACTGTGTTCCGTCTCTGGGCTTCAATTTCCTTATTTGTTGAAATAAGAATAATTGCCTATTTTATAGGTCTCTTGTGAAGACTAATTGAGGTAATAGATGTAGAAGTGTTTTGCTATTACTATTATTTTCTAAGTGTGAGTTATTATTATTATTATTATCATTGTTCTTGTTGATAAGAATATTGTCTCAATTCCAAAAGAGTCATGATGGAAAATGTTATCCACATTCAGAAAAAGAATGGATGGAGTCTAAATACAAATCAAAGCACACTGTTTTCACTTTCTGTATTTTTTGTGTTTTTTTCTTTTGTTCTGTTTGACTAATATGGAAGTATATGACTATATATAATTAATATGGAAATACATTTTATGTGATTGCACATATTTAATCTATATTAAATTTTTTACTTCTTAAGGAGGAAGGAGGGGAAGAAAGATGGAGGTGAGGAAAGGAGGGAAAAAATTTAGAACTCAAAACCTATTTTTAAAAAGTGAATGCTAAAAATTATCTTTACATGTAATTGGAAAAAATAAAATACTATTTAAAAAGAAAAAAAATATTGTCCCCCCTACACTTATCTCTAATTTTTACTGTCTCCTGTGCTCCAAGATGGGACCATCTAACACTACATGTCCTATGAGTGATAACAATCTCTGAAAGCTTAAATTCTAGAGTCCCATTTTGGAAGATTACTCTAAATCTTAAATGGTTAGAATCACAGGTATTTGGCTCTTATACTGAGTTCACAGCCTGTATTAAAGACCTCACTAATAATATGAGAGAATTAAAAAAAATTCCCTGTCCTGTGTAAGTTAATTGTGGCAGAAGAATGGGTCAACATGTAGTGAAGAGAAACGTTTTTGCTTGATGAGGATATGGGAAGAGAAGGAGAATAAGCATTTATAAAACACCTACTATGTGCCAGGTACTGTGGTGAGTATTTAAAAAAATATTACCTCACTTGATCCTCACTATAACCCTGCAAGGTTGGTGCTGTTGTTACCACCATTTTAGAGTTGAGGAAGCAGATGCAAGCAGAAGTCCAGTGCTAGCTGGTAAGTGCCTGAGGCCAGGCTGGGGCTCAGGTCTGCTTGATACAGGGCCAGCACTCTATCCACTCACCTACTAGCCCTTTTTGTCAATCTCTTGCTTCCTTTAAGATTCAGCTCAAATGCAACCCTTTGCATGAGCCCAGTTGTTAATGCCTTCCCCTTTAAGATTACCTTCCATCTTCTGAGGCATCTGGGGTGATAATGGATAGAGCACAGGACCCGGAATCAGGAAGAACTCAGGTCTTCCAATCTTGCCCCAAGTAATCCTGGGCAGGTCTCTTAATTTTTCTCAACCTTATCTGTAAAATGGGGATATTATTGGCACCTACCTCACAGTGTTGCTATGGGGAGTAGATGAGATAATATTTGTAAAGCATTACATAAATGTTAGCTATTATTATTACTCTATATGTGTTGTATGTACTTATTTATGCCAATGTTGTCTCTGTCATTAAGAGGTAACTTCCTCGTGGGCAGGACCTGCTTTCTGTTTTGCTTTTCCTTTTTCTTTGTATCTCGAGTACTTAGCCCAGTGCTGAGCATTTAGCAACTACTTAATAAGTGCTCTTTGACCAATACTAAGATGTGGAGGGATCATTATCCACCTCACTGAAGGGAACATCAAGACTGACAAAATCATTAACCTCCTGACTCAAATGAGGCAATTAAATGATGCAGTAGATGGAGTGCCGGGTCTGGAGTTAAAAAGAACTGAGTTCAAATGTAGCCTCAGACACTTGCTAGCTGTGTGAGCCTGGGCAAGTCGCTTAACCCTGTTAGCCTCAGTTTACTCATCTGTAAAATGAGCTGCAGAAGGAAATAGCAAATCACTCCAGTATCTTTGCCAAGAAAACCCCAAATGGGGTCACAAATAGTCAAACACGACTGAAACAATTGAATAATCTAGTTTTACCTTCCCAGGTTGGTTGGAAAAGGGAGCTTTGCATTTAAGGATTTAAAGGGTAACTGCCCTGATGGCTCTGTAGAAACTTTATCCTTAAAACATAGTAGTACTTGACTTAGAAACTTGACTTTTGGTGTAGTGTTTGGAGAGCCTTGAGGAATATTAATGTAGTTGAGCTTAAAAAAATGAATTTATAATAACCAGTAGGTCTAAAATGAAAAAACCATTATCTGCCTATAAGAACACACATGCTAAAATTGAATCTTTAATCCAGTTTCTAAATTTTTAATACCAAGAATTGAGCTTAATGCTTTAGAATGGAGACTTGAGCTATGAATTCTAAGTCATCATCACAGCAGGGTTGGGGCATAAGGATGAATAGTGTGAATCATTGACACCTCCTGGGGGCAGCAGATGTGTGCTGTTTGCCAGACCCAAATGATGGAGAAATGAATCAACGCTATTAAAAATAAATAAAACTGGCAGCCCAGAAGGAAGGGATGGATAGATGAAATGCTGTAGGTCATAGAGCAGACCTACCTGAGTTCCTCCTGCCTGTTGGAACTGAGAGAACAAACATTGTATGTCTGTAGAAGAAAGACTAGGAGAGAATACTACTCAGCATGTTATCAAGTGCGAGCTTTGTTAGAGGAGGAACAAGTTCATTCTGATAAATTTTAAAACTTTGATGATTGATTGCTTCAACAGTAGTATCAAATGTCCTTGGTAATTTTAAAATTGAAATTTTATTCTATGAGTTCTAAAGATTTCATTATAAAATGCTTTTTAATTATAATAACACCAAATTACAGAATTGCAAAGCTAGGAAAGACCTTTAGTCCAAGCTGTTCATTTTGTAGATATAAAAATTGAGGACCAGAGAAGGGAAATTGATTTCTCTAAATTCACGCAGATATTAAATGTCAGAACAAATTCTTCCGAATCCAACACCAGTGTTCTTCCTCCTTGATCACATTTGAAGAGAGCATTGAGTTTTTTCAAAGCCTTTTGGCATCTTTTGTCTTATATCTTTACATTTCACGTAAAGGGTAGCAGTTTTAGGATGCAAGAACTTGTTTCTCGTCTATCAAATTTATTTTCTACTTTGTTGTTGTTCAGTTGATTTTTCAGTCATGTCCAACTCTACCTGACCCCATTTGGGGCTTTCTTGGCAAAGAAACTGGAATGATTTGTCATTTCCTTCTCCAGCTCATTTTACAAAGGAGGAAACTGAGGCAAACAGGAGTTAAGTGACTTCCCCAGGATCACACAACTAGAAAGTGTCTGGGGCCAGATTTGAACTCAGCAAGATGAGCCTTCCTGACTCCAGGCCTGGGATTCTATCCACTGTGTCACCTAACTGCCCCTGTACCACTTGTTTTCTACTTATATCCTTTGAAAATTGATGCATAGAGTGTGGCTGATCTGGAGTCAGAGAACTCTATTTCAAATCCTCAGGGCTATTTGATTTTAGATTTAGAGGCAGAAGAAACCTTAGAGATATTTGTCTAGCCCCCTCACATTACAGATGAAGAAACTGAGGCCCAGAAGAGGCTTGACTCGTTTAAGGTATACAAATAGGATTATTTCATTTCTGTTTCTATAACCTCAGAATCTAGTATAGTTTTTTGGCAAACAGTAAGTACTTACTAAATGTTTATTGAACGAGCAAGGATTTTTAATTCAAGCCCTCTAATATTCTTTCTACTACACTCTGACCTAGTAATAACTAACATAGCACTGTCAAGGGGTCTATATAGTGATGTAATAACTTTGTGAGATAGACATTTATCATCCCCGTTTTACAAATGAGGAAACTGAGGCTTAGAGAAGGTACTTGCTCATGATCACACAGAGAGTATCAGAGGCTGGCTTTCTGATTCCAGATCGAACATTCTATTAATTATGTCCCTATGCTTCTGCTACCTATATGAATTTGCTCCCCATTCGGTTCCTCCATGAGAATATGAACTGGGACCTAAAGTTTCCTCTATCACTACATCTTCTGAACCTCTGATCATCTAATCCCAGATCATTTGGCCTAGGATAGGAGTGGGGAGATTGGATTCAGTCAAATGGCTGCCCTTGACGAACTAGAGGGCCACTTGTGGCCTTGCTGCCACAGGTTCCTCACCCCTGCCCTAACCACTGCCCCATGCAGCCTTTCAAAAAAAAAGTGTTCAGATGCTACTTTAACTCAACACCTGTAGTGATAGGGGCAAAATTCCTAGCAAAGACAAAAGTAGAAAATTTAACCAGATTCTCACATGTAGGGGATTGAACTGACATAAAACTAAGGAGAGTATGCAAACCAGAGTGATAGGATAGAAAGAGCCTAAGTTTTAGAGGTAAGGTATTTAAACTCAAGCCTACCACTTATTAGTTTGATGCCCTGGGCAACACAATGCCCTTTTCCAGTAGAACGAGGAAAATCTCCTTGTGGGTGAAAACCATTTCTCTTTGTCTTTGTAGCTCAAGCTCTCAGCCCAGATTTGGGCAAAAAAATAAACACTGAATAAAAGTTTGTTGACAGTTGACTTTCTGGACCTTTGAGCCTTCACTATAAAATTATAGGATCAAACTAGAGTCGTCTCCAAGGTTCTTTCCAGCCCTGACACTTTCTGATTGTATGATTTCCACTTCATGGAGTAAGGACAGTTATATATTCCACTCCTGGTTCTCTTAAAATGAGTAATAATAGTAGTAAGAATTATTTCATATTTATGTAGAATTTTAGGGTTTACAAAGTACTTTTCTCCTAACAGTCCTATGTGGTAGACAGTAGCATTCAATTCCCTTGTCTTTCATAATTACATTTACTATTATTTATAATTATATGATATAAGATTAATTAATATTATCAATTATATGCTATATTAGTGCCTTGACACAAATATGTAATTAGTATTTTGTACTATTATCCCCATTGCAAAGATGAGGAAACTGAGCCTCTAAAAGGTTAAGTGACTCATACAACAGCTGTTAGAGCTGGCCATTTCATGGGCCATTCTCTGGGGAGCCAAATGATAATCTCTAATCCACCATGACCTCGCTTTGGGTGACATCTCTCAGTAGGGTCAACAGGATTGTCAGACATGGAAAATTAGTGGCCCTTCATTAATTATATGCTTGTAGCCCATTGTAAAGCTTCTCTTAGCAGAGAATCTATGAGGGCTGTTCAAGAGAGGGAGGTTTATTCTCCTTTCCATAACCTGAGTGGAATTATCACAACTTTGGATCTAGAAATACATAATGATAGTTAATAAATGCCTGCTTTCTTGATTGAATGTTGGAGGAAAGAATCAGACAGATTATTTATTAAATGGACTGTCTGATACTGCCTCCCTATCAATAAACAGAAACAAAAATAAATTTTCTTGAATTTGCTTCATATATATATCATATATATATATGGATGGATGGATATACACACATATCTATCTATTTGTGTATATATAAATACATATATATGTATATATATTTCATCTATTTATTTGTGCCCATGTTATTTCCTTGATAGAATGCAAGCTACTAGAGGGAAAGAAAGCAGTGTCATTTTTCTCTTTTTCTACTCTTATGTCTAACAAATAGTAGGTGCTTAATGAATGCTTGTTGACTGATTTTTTTTATTTGTTCCTTTGATTATGTATGTAGCTGAATAGATTTAAAATGTCAATGGAGTCATGCTTGCCTGAATTGCCATGACAGCATCTTAAATAGAAAAAATGCTTTGTGTAAGTTTTTTTGGTGGTTTATTTTTGTATCTTTTTGTCATCCTAAAGTTTCCACTCTGGCCCCCTGTTTAAAATTCTGTTGGTATGTGGAGATGAGATGGTTGGTTTAGGATAGTTATTTTTGCTTTACCAAAGGCCAATTACACAGGTCAGTTCCAGTCCCTGGCTAAATGACTATTCTTCTGGCATTAATTTTAATGTTTAAGTAGCTTGTGCCTTTTCCAAAGGCTGCATAAAGATATGTATGAATAGACGAGCACTCTGTTTGGGAAGAGCCAATGTTCAGCGAAGCCTTTCGCATATATAGAATACTGAATATCTGAGCCATTATTTAGCATCAGAATCAGTTATGGTTGTCTGACTGATGGACAATTTTTTCCCGACCCAGCCTCTTTGCAAGTGACCTATACTGTCTAGACAGTTGCATATTATTCATACATTCATTTCAGATTTTCTAGTTATTTAAAGTTGCGCATATTACCTACAGTGAAATAACTTTGAAATAGACTTAATGTTATTTGTGAAAATTCACATAATAGCTCTAGGAGAATTCTTTCCTTTATTTTTTGAAGGGATTTATCACCTTTAAATTGAAAAAAATTAAATCTACTAATACTATAAAAGCTTGGGAAAAGGTTGGGGGTGGGGGAAACAACACACGAACTTCAATGGATCAACAGCCAAGGAAAAGAATTAAAGGGCACCAATTTCAAAGACTTTTAATCAATTCACTTTGATCCCACTTGCTGACTGGGGAGTCAAAATGTAATATTTGCATTCTCTTTCCCATTCAGAGTTGTTGGGGGTTGAGGGAATCTCTTGGAGTAATCTCCTAAAGGGCAGAAGAGAGTTAATTTTTAAATTAATTCTAAAATAATGGCTTGTGAGAGCTCTACACAAAAGACCTACAATGCATTGCCCAGTGTATATGTATATGTTGGTGTACATGCACTTTGTACAGTCATGAACAAGTAGACTAAAGTGGTATATGAATATCTAAGTAATTTAATTTCCCCACTTTCATTCAACTCTTTGATTTAGGCTGACAGGCTTAGTGAGTAAGAATAGATTACAAAATAGAAGGAAGTGAAATTTAAAAGTAATTATTAGTGACTGAGCTTAATTGGAAAAACTCCAATTCCTGAGGAATAACTAGCCCATGCCCTAGTGATGCCTGGTTCCCTGTCCTCTAATCTACGAATGCCCCAACCCTGACATTTTCTACTCTGCCAGAAATTGACCATAATCCTCAAACAGATGAAATTAAAATGAATTCAGGGTTTGAGTATGGAGTCCTCTTGAGTAAAAGCTGAATGAAGAAACCAGTTGTAGGGGGAAACACATTGAGCTTGTAGTCAGAAAAACTAGACTTCAAACCACAGTTTCAATACTCATTAGTTGGGTACTCTAGCAAATCACTTCACACCTCTGAGCTTCCTCCATCTATTCATCTGTTAAATAGGGATGCTGATACTTGCAAACATGTCTCATAGAGTACTTTATAAATCTCAAGAATGATATAAATGTGAGTTAGATCTACTTTTTAGAACAATCTTTTTTTTTGGCACTGATTAGGTACACTTCATATAGAAGCAACCAAGCATAATAGCATGGTGTTCAATAAACCCAAAGACCCCAGTTACTGGGGAAAGGACTCACTGTATGATAAAAATCACTGGGAAAGCTGGACAGCAACCTAGCAGAATTAGATTTAGAGCAAGACTTCACACTATATACTGAAATAAAGTCTAAATGGATATACGACCTCTTATTAAAAATTACATAATAAAGTAAATTAGAGGAGCTAGGAAGAAATTACTTTTCAGATTTACAGATAAAGGGAACATTTGCAACTAAACAAGTGATATAGAAGATCATACAACATAAAATGGTTAATTTCCAATTATATAAAATTAAAGTTTTTTTCCACAAATAAATCTAAAGTGTCTAAAATTAGAAGGGAATAAAATAACTGGGAAAAATTTTTGTAGCACAATAATCTCATGTCCAAGATATATAAGGAATGATTTATTTTTTTTAATAGTAATTCAAATTTATCAGACTAAGCAACATTCCCCAATAGGTAAATGTTCAAAGAATATGAACAGGCAGTTTTCAAAGAAAAAAAAATCCAAGCTATCAACAACCAAATGAAAAAATGCTCTAAATAGCTAATAAGCAGATAAATGAAAATAGAACAACTTTGAGGTTCCACTTCTCACCTAAATTGACAAACATAACAGACAAAATGAGAAAATGACAAATGTTAGAGGGATTGTAGGAAAAGCAGGTACATTGCTATACTGTTGATGGAGCTATGAATTGGTCTCTTTGGGGATGCAATTTAATACTGTGATCCAAAAGTGATTATTAAACTGTGGCTCCCCTTTGACCCAGATATGCCAATATTTGGTCTATTCCCCCAAATAAATTTAAAAAGTAGAGAAAGTATCTGTATATTCAGAAATATTTATGACCGCTCTTTTTTTGTGATAGCCAGAAGTGAAAGCTAAGCTTAATGGTAATATATGAAGGCTATAAGAAATGACAAAACTGGACAGTTTCAGAGGAAACTGGGAAGAAATCTAAGAAGTGATGAAGAGGGAAGTGAGCAAAACTAGGAGAACAATTTATGCAACTATAACATTATAGAGAAAGGTAACTTGGAAAATTTTAGAACTCTGATTAATGCAATGATAAACTATGAGCCCAAAAGAATGAAGATGAAACATAGCATGTATTTCCTATCAAGAAGGAAATGAATTTAAGATTCAATAAAAGATATGCATTTTTGGGGACATAGCCAAAGTGGTTATTTCTTTTTGTTGTTTGAATAAGCATTTATATGCTAACGGCTTTATTCTTTCTGGGCTTTTTTTTTTAATTGCTCATTGTGAGAGGGAATGGTTGAAGGGCCAGATTAATAAAAGAAAAACAATTAAAATTAAGAGATGGCTCTTGGGGTGGGGGGAAGAGAAGGCTTCTATAGGAGAAAAATTAGGTGATATAAGAACAAATATATCAATAAAATACAATTTTTATTTTTTTAAGTGAACTGAAAAAGGGGGGGAGGACAAAATTATTTTTATGACTATATAGAAGGTAGATTAGAATAGAGAGGGCCTTGGGTCAAGGAGACCAACCAATTGGGATCTATTTCAATAGTTCAGAAAAGAGGGAATAAGAATCTGTATAAGAGTCGTAGCTGTGTGTATTGTGAAAAGGGTAGATGTTGTGAACGGAGAAATGACAGAATTTGTCAACTGTATACATGGTGTGAATAGCAGTGAGGAGTTAATGATATTGAGGTCCAAGAAGAGGGTGGTACTTCCAATAGTAATGGGGGAAGTTTGGAAGAAGGGAGGATTGGGGGGGAGGTGTCAGCGGGGGGGCGTAGTTCTGGTTTGGAAATGTTGCTTGAGATGCCTCTGGTTCAAATTATTCAGTAGGCAGATAATAGTATAAGACTAGGGCTCAGGAAAGAAAAAAGGGCTGGATAGCTCAATCTGGGAATCATCTGCCTAGAGATGATTATTGAATTCATGGGAGCTGATAAGATCACCACATGAGACTATATACAGAAAAAAAAGGGAAATAGACCAGGTCAGAGCCTTAGGAGATATCCCTAGATAGGGGTTTTGGCATGAATGAAGATCCAGGGAAGGAGACTGAGAAGGAGGAGTTTAACAGATAGGAGAGCTAGGAAACAACAGTGTCATGAAAGCTCACAAGAATAGAGTGTTTCGGGGCGGCTAGGTGGCCCAGTAAATGGAGCACAGGCCCTGGAGTCAAGAGGACCTGAGTTCATATCCGGCCTCAGACACTTAACACTTACTAGCCATGTGACCTTAGGCAAGTCACTTAACCCCAACTGCTGTGCCTTCCCTCCTACAAAAAAGAAAAAAAGAATAGAGAATTTCCAGGAGGAGACTATCAAGAGTGCCAAATGATACAGTATGATCCAAATAGATAAAGATTGAGAAAAAGTCCCTCAATTTGATAGGAAAGATCATTGGTGATGTTGAAGAGAGAAGTTTCAGTTGAATGCTGAGGTCAGAAGCCAGACTGCATGTGGTTTAGAGGAAAGAGAAGAAAGGAAGTAGAGGCACCTAGTATAGATAGCTTCTTCAAGTAATTTAGCTGAAAAGGGGAGGAGAGGAGAGGACTATTTCCCATTAGCAGAGAAGTTAGGATCAAATGAAGGGTTTTCGTTTGTTTTTATAAAGAAAAGACATAGAACTTGATGTGGTAGTCCATGCTTATAGTCCCTATGGCTGGGGGAGGCTGAGGTTAGCAGATCCCTTGAGTTCAGGAGTTCTGAACATCAGTCCATCTAAAGACATTAAGTCCAGCACCAATATGGTGAGGCTCTGGAAGTGGAGGGCAACAAGACTGACTAAGGAAGGGTGAGCCAGACTAGACAGAAAAGTGAAGCAGGTTAAAGTTTCTAAGATAATCAATACTGGGAACAGGACTGAGAGTGGTTGCTGCACTTTCAGACTGGACTAGATAAGGAGACCCAGTCTCAAAGAGAGAAGAGACAGAGACAGAAACAAACATGGACATAGGCATCAGGAAACAATCTAACAGATAGGAAAAGACTGAAGATAAGACAGTGGGGATGACAGTGGGAGAAAACTGCTGGAGAAGATATGAGGAAAGGTATCAGAGACTGATATAAAGGGGTTGACCTTAGGCAGGAAAAGAACCACCTCTTTATCAGAGACTGGAGGAAAGGTGGAAATAGTGGGGGATGATGTCAGAAGGATGTGAGATGAGATGAAGAAAAGGGAACTTTTAGGGAATTACTTCATTTTTTTCTGTGAAATTTGAAATGAAGACTCAGGGGAGCTGATTGTTAAATTTTAGTGTGAACATTTATACTCAGAAAATCAGCAAATTTTTGTTTTGTTGGTTTCTAGACTAAGAAAGTGCTGGAGAAAATGTTAATAATGTAGAATAAACTTAAAAGTGTGTCATAAGTATATTTTTTGAATGAGTCAGTTGTTAAACATTTACTAGCACACTGCTGGGCAAGTTCCTAATCTGAGAAGGTGGGTAGAAGAAGTATAGCAGGAAGATTTAGAAAAGAAGAGATTTATAACCAGTGCTATAGTAAATAGCATAGAGAATTGAATAGGAAAGACTGGAAGGTAAGCCTTGTTGTAACGAGGATCCCTTTAAAATTAGCACATTTCTAGTGGACCCCAAATCAGCAATTTCCTAACTTATTCTGGCTCTGTTCAATGGCATGTCAATATGAGTAAAGGAAATGGATGGGCGGGGGGGAGGAGGGTGGAGTGGAGTAATCCAGGGTACAATATAAGCCTATCTGCATTTTTTCCTATCTCATTTGCAGAGTATGAGGATTTAGAATATGTCAGTCTTGAGTCCTATGGAGTAAAAGAGTTATAATCTTAATTGAAATAAAATTAGTTATATCTCTTGAAACCTCTTACCAATTCAGTTCAACAAGCATCAGCAACATAAGATCAGAGATTTTGAGCTGGAAGGGAACTCAAAGGTCATCTACTTCAATCCTCTCATTTTATAGATGAAGAAACTGAGAGATTGTGACTTGCCCAAGGTCACATGGGTAGTAAGTGGCAGAGACAGGGGCATTTTTTAAGCTGCCTACTATCTGTCAGTTATAATGCTAGGTGCAGGCGATGCAAAGACAAAAATGAAAACATGATCTCTCCCTCTGGTCCAAAGTTTATGTCACTGTCAGTGGTAAAAGTCATGGTTCTATTAGCCATCACCAACATTTGACCATTGTGCTTCCCAAAGACTGTCATCTTTAACAATCTTCCTGAGAGGAAACCAGCTTTATTTCCCATTCATAGCAATCCCCCAACACACATTCCCCTCCCCCTCCACTAGATAATGGTCCAAGCTGGGCATTTCCAAAGCATGTTGCTTTCTGGCCCCAGATTTTCTTTCCCCTTTAGCTCATATAGCATAAGATTAATTCTCACAGTGCCCATTTCCTGGAGTGCTGTGCATGCCCATGTTTACTGATGTGTACAGCTCTCAAATAAGTTTAGTGCTTCTTTCACCCACTGTTAGGGAGTATATTTAGAAGAAATTGCCTTTTATAGATTTAAATTACAAAAGTACTGATATCACGCAAAAAGCAGTTCAACTCATGCAAGCATACAAATAGGTAGATCTTAGGGAAAAAGATACCGGGGGCTAATATGAATGTAAATGGGATTAGCTGCTTGCATTAGCAGTTCCAATGCAATTTAAAGTGCTTACTGTTGGGTTATTCTTTAAAATACACATACATTTCGTGTGTGCATTTGTAGATATATGGGAATATATTTTGCTATGACCTGCATGCTACTAGGCAGAATTTCTAAACATGTTTAGGCTGCTGTCATTATTTTTACTTATTGGCGATTTAGTCCCAAGTGAAATTTAGCTTTTTTGATGGTCAAAAAGGCATAAATAGAAGACGTTTCAGTTCAGCAGAAGGATATGACAAGCATTTGTGGAGCTAAGGAAATATTGATTCCCCCTATAAAGAAATTAAAAAAAAAAACTAAGTCCAGTCTTTTCATTTCATCATTAGAAGCAGAACCTCAGAATTCTATGAATATGAACAATTTAGAGTGAATGTATATTTAAGTGGTTAACTTTAGTGTAGCTCTGTGAAGCAACACATGTGGGCTTTGAAAATACATTCTGGGGGCGGCTAAGTGGTGCAGTGAATAGAGCACCAGCCCTGGAGTCAGGAGGACCTGATCTCAAATATGGCCCCAGACACTTAACCCTTACTAGCCATGTGACCTTGGGCAAGTCACTTTAACCCCAACTGCCCTGCCTTCCCCCCTCCAAAAAAGATATATATTCTGAGAAGCCCACCATTTATTATCTGCCTGAAGCTACCCTATAGTTTTTAGCCTGAGAAATCAGTTTCTACTTTAAATATTTCTTACTTCAATATTTCAGTGGCTCCTAGGTGTCATCAATGTGGGCATTCCTACTGATGGTGAACATAACAACTCATAGCATAACCTCCTCCTGTCCAGTTGTATTCTGTATTCTCCTATGGATTCTCCGTAGAGGATGCACCCAATGTGTCAGGGTCTTCCTGCATGACTTGCTACATTTCATGGATATTCACAGAACACTTAGGCTGGTCGTCATTTTTTGTTTTCAATATATAGCCAGTCTATTTCCTTTTCTGATAATGTTTCTTCAATCATTCAATACAAATTTATTAAATGACTATTATGTGCCAGCCACTGTGCTAAATGATGTACTTTACACTAGAAGTGTCAAATCCATCGCCTACAAGCAAATCTCCAGTCTGCAGAACAAATTAAAATGTAATTGTGAAATGTTTAACAAAGTAAATAAAAGCATAACAGAACACAGATGTGTATTTGTGGCTTTCTAAATTGTCCTCAGGGATCTGTTTCTTTTTGACACCACTGCTTTATACTACCTCTGGTGAATGTGTATATAATGCAGCCTATAATAAGTCACCATTGGAAGTATGTGGTAGTCTATTAAGATAGACTATCTCTCCACTGTCTTTTGGGTCACCTCTTCTTTGAAACTTCAGGAATGGTGTTCATATCACAGCCATACAACATCAGCTAGAGAGCATTCATGTTTAAAAAAAGGTAGATTTTTAAGCTGAGGAGAAGCTTGTGATCATTAAAAACACCAAACGATTTCCCAATTGCAATCCAGTCTTCCTTATTCCTCAAGCAAATTCTGGTCCCAACTCATTGTCCATTTGTAGTGCCTGTCCTATATGTGTTCCAAGTCAATGGATTGGCCATCCATTTGCCTGGCATAGTGTAGACAATGGGCATTTTTTATCTATTTAGTTTTCCTATATGAATTATTAGGTTGATTTCTTTGGAGTAATTACAATTCTCATTTGGGAGGTTCTATTAGTAATGTTCAGAGACTTGATATAATTTGCAAGTAACATAATAACTTATTTAATAATAATGAACCCATGAAAAAGCAAGAATTTCTGGCAAGATATTTGCAAAATTTATACTTATGAGTTATGAGAGTTAGTTTCATTTGTACAAACATTGTCTTTCTAATTGATGGCAGGTAGCAAACATATTCAAAAGATGCATTAGTTAATTTAGATTTTGCTCTTTCATAACCAAACCTTCCCCCAACCCCTGTTTAAGCCATATGAGTGGCATGGCATAAGTATGATGCAAAAGTCAACAGCAGCCTTCCAAGGACAGGCAAAATTGATTATTAATCTAAACCTGTAGATACATGGTAATGGTAGAACAAGACACGGACAGGAGATTTAGTTGGCACGATATGCTACTGCCCACCTGGAGTAAAATTTTGATGACTAGATTCAATGTTCATTCATTCAGCAAACATTGATTAAATACCTCCCACATATATAACACTATCCTAAGGGACAAGATAAGAAGATATACTTCTTTCTCTGAAGGAACTTAAAATCTAATAGAAGTGAGAAGACATGTAAACCTATAAATTAGACCCTAATAGGATTTTGATAAAGAGGCAAGAGAACTAAGAAGAGAGAAGATGAGAGAGATAACTTCCAACCAAGGATATCATAGAAGGTTTCATGGAGGAGGTGGCATTGACTTCTGTCTTTTAAAGATAAGTAAAATGTCAACAGTGACTTGTTGGCTTCTTTGAGCATAAGGATAGGAATGTCAGACTGTGTCCCCTGACTACATATAGGGTTCCTGTCATTGATATCATCTGGTAAACTGACTATGTATTATCCTTGTTCTCTCACCATCAGCAGTTTAATGAGGTCCTGTCTTACTGTATGGAGTGTCAATCTTAGCTTTGAGGTAAATGAACTGACTAGATCATTTAGTCCTAGCAAAGTCCATCTCAGTCAAACACAGTCTGTCATGAGAAGCCTTTATGTAAGGTCCTGTTGTCTGATCACTTCTCAGAATATCAAAGGGATCTGTGATCTCATCAATGTGTATATTCTCCCCAATAATAGGAATGACAATCCATACCCACCCACCCTAGGTACTATTTTTGCAAACCCCAGGGGCATGCCACAGGGGATCTACTGAACATGCAAAAGGCCTTCCTCACTTTCCTCGACATTGTGAAGGAAACCAGTGGAACACGTGGGTTGTCCATTGGTTATCCCTCATTCTCACCACATGAGCATAATTAAACCACATAGTTTATACAATTTTAGGGCATCTTTTACTCTGGCCCTTGTTAGATGTTTCAATATACTCATACCCATCCTGAACCTTCAACACATCCTTCTGAGTGATATTTAATTTTATTTAATTCACTTTTTACAAAATCAAGATTTTTTTAATATCGAATAGCTCAAATGACTGATTAGTTGCATTTTTCACTTGTTCATTGATTAGTTTGTAACTATGTAAATATTCTGACATTTTCTAATGTAGCTAAAGACTGTGCATTTTAAATAAAGAAAATTATGCTCTTTTAAAAGCATCATTAGCATTAATAACAGAGGAAGAGGGAAAAGGAGAAAAATGGTATCTTGTCCTAAGATAGTTTCTTTCTGACCTATAGTAAATATAAGATGAGAAGAATAAGAAGAACAATAGCAATAACAATTCTAGCAGATCTTTATAAAATACTCTAAGGTTTACAAAGCACTCTATATACCTTTTCTCATTTCATCCTCACAACAACCCTGTGAGATATCTAAGATAAGGGTCATCACCTTTATTTTACAGAAGAAGAAACTAAAGTTAATTGACAATAATAATAATAGCTCTCAGTTCTTTTTTCCATAATCATTAAATAACACATTATAATCCCAAAGCACTTTACATCAAAGGTGGTCTTATTTGATATCCAAAGCAATACGCTGGGTTTATAATGTATTATTATCACAATTTTTTAAAGGAAAAAACCAAGTCTCAGGGAATCAAGGTACTTAATTTGTCCAAGGTCAAACAGCTAGTCAATGCTGGGGCTAAAAGCTGAACTCAGGTCTTTGGATGCTAGTGTTTAACCCATCATTTATTTAAGGAACAAATCATTCTTCCGTATCTCCCATTTTTTTTCAGCCATGTCACAACAATTAAATGTAAAATGAATAATTTTGTCCTTCACCACCCTGATTCTCTCCTTCCTCCCTCATCTCTGCTTATAACAACTACAGCTGATTTTATTTCTGTAGAAATAGGCTCCCTCATCATATTTATGCTGCAATGCCAGAGTGAAGAATTTAAGAATTTTATTGGTGAATGTCTTTCACTCTTACTATCCTTACTTCTGTCCATAAGGAGATAGCTGTGAACCATTGAGGTAGCCCTTATCTCTTGATTATCTCTATACACATTTGAACGCAGATCTATAGTTCAGCATTTAAGCATTTAAAACATGTGATGTATTCCTGCTCCCTGACACCTCCCAGATATGGAGATGAAAGCACTTAAAGGACATGGAACTTTTTGTATCTGATTGTAGTCATAAATGTGTATGCACAGTGAAATAACAAAGAAGATGGTGTGTATTGGAATAATGTGGAAGATAAGAAAATTTTGATGATGTGGATTTTCTAGGAAAAATGAAGACCTAGAAATTGTTATAAAGAGCAAGTTTAACAAAAATGATTGTCAGCAGAAGATCTCTTTTTTGTTTATATCTGGTTCACTTGTTTTGGTAGAATTGACCAGTCCTTTCAAATAAGCCACTCCATACAGTTAGATAAATGGTTTAGTTGACTTTTTCTTAAATTAATATGTCTTCACAGGGTCACACACATATTTGCCAAAAATACCATTTTAGTGCCCTTGTGTGTCTTAAGTAAAACTCTTTTGGGGGGTCTGAATCTTTCTACATGCTTTGATCTTGGTAGAGATGCCTTAAGGCTAAGAACTTGCTATTAAAGAATCATACTTAGTATAAAGGTTATTTTTTATATCTGTCTTATTGGCAATGAACTACATACACATACCTCTCAGTAGAATCTAGCCCTTACTTAATTAGCTATCAAATATTGAACCTACATTTAAAAAACAGCTAATTTGGTGACTGATAAAATCAAATGTTTAGATGTCTGAAAGTAACATGACACAATGGAGTTAGAGTCTATGTTCCTGCATGGGAACAAACGACCCATACTAATTGTGTGATGGTTACCAAGTCACCTAACTTCTCCAGGTCTCAGCTTCTTCCTCTGTAAAATTGGGGTTATCATCCTTATGCTAGCTATATCACAAGGTTGCTGTGAAGAGAGTGATTTGCAAACCTCATTGTGTTATGGGAATAGGAACTATTGTTATAATTGTATAGTGTAATAATTTTCAATAAAAATAATAATGAAACAGTAAATACTATTACTTTATTATTCTTCCTACCTCCTTTAATAATGATAATATTCTAATTATTGATTATCCCCCCCCCAATTCCCTTAAAACCATTTTTGGTCTGTAGTATAGATCTAGTATTGAAAAGTGTGTGCGTGTGTGTGTGTGTGTGTTTGTGTGTGCAGAAGTTTCTGTTTCACAATTTTGCAAGAGACCTAAAAGAAGGCCTCCATTGAGTTGAGTTGCTTCTCTGTGGAGGACATAGAAATGGAGGTAGATGGGAATTGCACTGGATGGGAAGATATTGGGGAGACTGGGATCTGTCCCAGTGGAAAAAGCACCCATGCTGATGGATCTATGGAAGAATGGAAGTATAGGCGAAACCTGAACTGATGAGTTGTGGCTGAACTGATAAAGTGATCAGTCCCTGATTTCTGACCTAGTGGCTTCTGTGGATTCTTTATATATAGTACTGTATTGTAAGCTCCATGATGGCATGGATTGCCTCTTAGATTCTTCTGCTTTCTTTTGTTTATTTTCCCAGTGCCTGGCACAGGACTTTAGACAAAGTGAGTGCTTAATAAATGATTATTGAATAAATGAATGAATGTAAATGCATGGGAAAAGTAAAATCAAAGAGAACAATACAAAGGTCTGATATTGAAGCAAAGCTATTTATGCAGTTGTCTTTTTACACCCTTTATCTGTTTTTGAAGAAATTTCAGTATCCCCTGTGGTAATGAGATCTGGGTCACTGAAGTCTCTGGTATGATAATTTCTTACATGAAGCTGCCATATAGTGGGTACCCAACACTTATTTTTTTTTCCTTCTGAGGTTTCTGAATATGTGGGAAGAAAGAGAAGCTATTCTATGCATAAACTTCCACAAGAGGCCAGGGACTTGGTTTGATCTACCTGAAGTGGGTGCCTCTTATTTAAAGAACTGAAAAGTTACTTGATGTGTTTCCATACTCTCTGGCACCAGCATTATTTAATTCAATTGAGAGCCATACAGCATTTCATTCTCTGAGCACAATTATACATAAATGTTTAAGGGGACATAAATTAGACTGGGAATGGACCCTGTATGCATGCAAAAATAAAATAAGCAAGTGTGTTCTTTAAATAATATTTTCAGATGTTAAAGTTGAATTAATTCAAGAAATGAATATGGATTGATGGTATTCTTTTGGGTTTTGAAAATTCTTACAACACATAATTAAATGAGTGCCTTTAGAAATACTGATAAAAACCTATTGCCATTCAAATTGCTATACAAGACAATGGCCGTAAGCCGTAGGCTTTAGAGATTAATTTGGCCACAAGCCAGTATTTATCACAATATTTCCATCTCAGCAGATAAAATTTAATCATTCTTATTTAAATAGAAATCAGAATTAATGCAGGTTAAAAAAAGAGAGAATAATAAACTAATCACATTCTATTTTAGAGATTCTGGCATATATTGTCTGTTCAAAATGGAACTGAAAGGGCTTACATTGCTGTTCTTCCTTGAACTCTTATTCTCTGGTCTTCAAAAACAATAGACTATGACTCCACTAATATTTCTGTCTTCCAAATTGTTTTAAAAGTGGCTGTTTATATTTTGCTGCTGACTCTCCTGTTGCCCATAACTACCACCATCAGTAGGACATGCAATTTGAATTTTTTTCCCAGTAGTGGTGATGTGTTTGCACTAAGCCATTCCCACTCTCTTGTTTGGTCCGCCTTGCGTCTAACAACACAGATTTATGAGAAAGCCTGTTGAGGTTAATTAGCTGTGTAATCTTTAGCTTTGGCAAAAAAATCAAGCTAACTGGCCCAATCCTGAGACTGAACTCACAACCTTAGCCTCATTAGCTCAGGGCTACACATGAAGTGAGTTCTCAAAAAATGCTTTTTGATTGATTATGAATGTCTTTCAGTTTAAATTTCAAGTTTTCTACACCTCTAAAACTGAAAAGACAGCATTGTGAATCCTATCCTTTCTAGGTTCCTTGATTCTCTAACAAGTATTATAGACTGTAAAATTTATAGGTTTTATTTTAACTCTATTCTTCAAAACACTTTGAGAAGTATTCCACCCTCATTTTGATGACAAGATTAATCTCTTCCAATTAGTAATTGGGTCCCATTAAATTGGAGTGCTATGTGTAATCTGTCTTGATCAAGTCTCAGAGAAAGCAACATTTACTAAATCAAGTTTAACTTTACTTTTTACTTTGGGCTGTGTGTTTCAGGGAGTAGATATGTGGAAAGCCACATCTCAAGGATTGGGGGGGGCGAGATTTCTGCATTGGGTGGGAGAATGAAGCACATATTTTTAATACATTATCTAATTCTATAAGAAGCCATGTCTCAGGAACCTGCTTCCACATTGACTTCCCCTGTTTCCACTTCCCTCCTTCTTCCCTCTCCCCTTCTCATCTACCAAAGGAACACCTGAAATAAAAAGTTTCAACTAGCAACCACATGAGAAATCAGAATTTCATGCCAAGTAACTTTAATAGCTTTATGTTGTGACATTATTACCTGTACAGGACAATTGACTTTACCCAAAATTTCTCACTTAAGTCATAGAGAGTACATAAATTTCAAATAACAGTAGGATTATAGATTTAGAGCTGGAAGACCTTAGAGGTCATCAAATCCAGGCCATGAGAAGTTAAATGACTTGTCCAATATTACATAGCTAGTAATATGAGATTACTAGAAGTCAGATCTTCCTTATTATAAGTTCAGAGTTATATACATTACACCAAACTATCTCTCATTAAAGATCCTTCAGTCATTCATCAACTTAAATGAAACATTGTTCTTCCATTTTCTTAACTGTCTTTGGAATTCTGCTTAAGACATCTGCTAGGACACTGGAAGAATAAATAACAACTTTGGCCTATGTTTCACCAGTAGTCAGCTACTGGGCCTATGAAAAAATTATACTGATTCCCAATATTCCACCTATAACCATTGTATCTGAGACTCTCTCCTGACAATAAGACCCAGGGAATGCCTCACTCTTTTGTCCATTAACTCCTACCTAGGAATCCTGGGACAAGGTAGGCATGTTATGTCCCAGTATACTGAGAACAACCCTCTACTTGGCAGTATATATTTCACAATTATACAGAGGAACATTATATTAAAAGGAAGAAAACAAGAGAAATCCTAGGATATATAGCCATTTTTCCCCAAGGTGTATATGAATCCCCAGATGCTTAGGACCCTAAGGAGGCCAATTGCAACAAGGGCTTAGCCCTGCCATTCTACAGAATGACAGGGAGGGAGCAGGTGGTAATTCTGTTGCTGGAGTCCATTATATTGTGAACCTGACAAAGGAAAGTCACAATTGACCTTTTCCAACTATACATTTAAGAAGTATATAAGGGGGCGGCCAGGTGGCGCATTGAGTAAGATTGCCAGCCCCAGCGTCGGGAGACCTGGGATCGGTTCCAGCCTCAGATACTCGGGCACCCACACAAAAATAACTGGCCGGGTAACCTTGAACAAGTTACTTATCCTGGATTGCTTTAAAATATATATATATATATATATATATATATATATATATATATATATATATATATATATATATATGACAACAACTCTGATACTGAGACATGATAGGAGGTGCACACCTGCTATCTCGTAGGACAAATGCTGCTATTTCTATTTTATAGCTTAAAATGAGTTTACTTCATATTAAAATTTATATACAAATTCATGATTGACCTGACTTTAGATTAATAATAGAACCCAAAGCATCCAACGAAAAGGGAACTTATAAAATGGAGAGCGACTCTAGGCAGAGTGAGATGATCTCAAAGTAGTTGGATAGGTGCTATATCTTGTTGTAGACATGGTACCAGTATGAAGTATCTCTTCATTGTTTGTGCTGAGCAGTGTTTCTGATCCTTCTCTCAGCAAAATGAAGAGGCATTAACTACTCCTTCAGAAGGGGAACCACTCTTGGTGTAAGCAACTACACACATGGGGATTTCCCCAAGGCATTTTTCATACTGAAATAGTACCTCTTACCTTATGATGAACATTCATTGAATATTCTCTATATGCTCAGTTCTGCTGGATTTGGTGGGAGAATACAAGAAGCATTAACCAAGGTCCCTGCTTTCAAGGACTGCACTGTCCAGTTGGTTAGATAAGAGAAGTGTATGGATAAGAAACAACTAGAGAGGGGCGGCCAGGTAGCACAGCGAGTAAGAGCACCGGCTCCAGTGTTGAGAACACCTGGCGATCAAATCCCGGGCTCAGACACTTAGCACCCACCCAGAAACACCTGGCTGTGTAACCTTGAGCAAGTTACTTAACCCCAATTGCTTAGGGGCGGCCAGGTGGCTCAGTGAGTAAGAGCACCGGCTCCAGTGTTGGGATGACCTGGATCAAATCTGGGCTCAGATACTCAGCACCACACCCAGAAATAATAACTGGCCATGTAACCTTGAGCAAGTTACTTAACCCCAATTGCTTAAAAAAAAAAAAAAGAAACAACTAAAGACTGATATGTGATGGTATATAATTATATATTAAGTTGGATAACTAAAGCTCATCATCAGAGAAAAGTTGAGAAAGCATAACTCTTTAATTTTTCATTTTTGTTGTGAACCCTGTAATAAATAACAGAAAAATATTTGAACATATGAAGAAGATAAAACATAGGTTTGTATATGATCTTAAATGTTAAGTACTTAGGTTTGTATATGATCTTAAATGTTAAGTACAGATTTTTTTAGAAAAATGTATATTAAATTTAACAAGGTAGCAACACAATTGCCTGGGTTTTTTTAATCTCCTTTTGAATTTTGAAAAAATATTCCCTTTATATTTTAATGCTTTATTGATATTTTTTCTCTTTATCTCCATCACTACCAAGTAAAAACTGTCCTGTAAAATTTATCCTTCAAATAAATAAGTAAATATGACATCTATTTCTGTTTTTAAAACTCTAGAAAATAAGAATAAATGTATCTTTTCCTTCACCATATGGTAAGTATGATCTGTCTAAAACCACGAGTTGACATTATATGTAATGGGGATAAAACTAGAAGTCTTTCCAATAAGACCAAAGGTAAAGCCAAGATGTCCATTATCAGTCATACTATTAGAGCTAATAATCCTAGCTAAACAATATTACAAGAAAAAGAAATTAAGGGGATACACATAGGCATAGAAGAAACAAAACTATTCCTTTTTTGAAGATATGATGGTCTATCTAGAGAACCCCAAAGAGTTTAACTAAAAATTAATTGAAAAATTTACTTCAGCAAGGTAGCAGGGTATAAAACAAATGCACATAAATTATCAGCATTTCTGTTTATTAGCAACAGACCTCAGAAGAGAAAATTTTTTAAAGTTGCATTTAAAATTACTGCCAAATGTATAAAATTCTTGACAGTCTGCCTATGAAGACACACAAAGGAACTATATGAATACAACTACAAAACAATTATGGAAATAGACAGACTTAAATAATTGGAGAAATATTAATTACTCATAAGTAAACTGAGTCAATAAAGTAAAAATAACAATGCCACATAAATTAATTTACTTATTCAGTGCCATATCAATCAAATTATCAAAGAATTCCTTTTAGAGTAGAAAAAATAATAACTCATCTGAAGGAAAAGAGCAACATTCTCAAGGGAAATGATGGGGGTGGAGAACGGAAACAGAAAGGTTAATAATAACAAATCTCAAACCATGCTGCAAATCAGTATTCATCAAAATAATGGAATATTTGTTGAAAGAGAAAAAATAATCACTAAAACAAATTAGATACAAAACATACAGAAGCAAACAAAACTAGAAGATAAACTCAGAGACCCCAGATACTGGAGTAAAGATTCACTATTCAACAAAAACTGTTGGGAAAATCAGAAAGCAGAAAAATCAGTTAAAAGTAACTCTGAGGTACTACCTCATACCAATCATATTGCCAAAGTTGGGAAAAAAAGAAAATGACAGATGTTGAGAGAGTTACAGGAAAATAGGCACATTCATGCACAGTTGGTGAAACTATGATTTGGTACAGTTTTTATAGAAACCAATTTAGGACTATGCTTAAAAAGTTATGAAACAAGGCAAACTTTTTGAACAAGTGGTACCATTTCTAGTCATATCCCAAATAGGTCACAGTAAGAAGAAAAGAATCCATGTATGCAAAAATATTTATAACAGCTCTTCTTTTTGTGGTAATAAAAAGAACTAGAAATCAAGGGGATGCTCATCAACTAAGAATGACTGAACCAATTATAGTAAATGGATATAATGAAATAATATTGTGCCAACAGAAAATATGAAAGGGATGATTTCAGAGAAAAATTAAAAGTCTTGTATAACTTGATGCAGAGTGAAATGAGAAGAACCAGAAGAACAATTTTTACAATAACAACATTAAAGAGACAAAGAAGTTTAAATGACAAGAACTTTGATCAATACAATGACCAATCATCACTCTCAATCAGTAGTTGGAAAACTCTGGCCTGTGAGCCAAGTCTAGTCTTTTGTTAAGACTGGTTTTTAGATTCATTGTATTTAAAAATGTAAAAACTATTCTTAGCTTGTGAGAGGTATAAAAACAAGTTGTGGCAAGATTTTGCATAGGGGCTATAGTTTGCTGATCTCTACTCTAATGGACCGAGTATGAAGACTGTTATTCACATTTTGACAGAGAGATGAGGGAGTTGGGGTCCAGAATGAGGCATATATCCTTTAATATGATC
The DNA here is from genome assembly GCF_028583685.1 of Petaurus breviceps papuanus. NCBI lineage: Eukaryota > Metazoa > Chordata > Mammalia > Diprotodontia > Petauridae > Petaurus > Petaurus breviceps. Next base: position 2,448,330 of record NW_027185754.1, read on the forward strand.
AAGATGGGAATTTGTTTTGCTTTACTGTTCATTTTTGTTACAAGAGCTTTTTTATTTTTTTTCCCCAACGGTGAAGGTATAAATGGAAAAAAAAATAAGTGCTTGCTGATTTAAAACAAACAAAACAAGCATTGAATACTCATGCAAAATAAATTATATATTGTCCAAGTCTCAAAACATACGTCTCATTTTATCTAGTTTATCACCTCTGCTAAGAAGCGGGAGACATGCTTTGTCACCAGTCTTCTAAAACCACTATTGATCACTTCATTAGAGTTTTGAAGTCTTTCAAAGTTGTTCCCTTTGTAATATCATGGTTGTTTTATAAGTGATTCTCCTGGTTATGATTATGACACTCTCCATTAATTCATGTAAATCTTCCCAAATTTCTTTTAATCCTTCACATTTATCATGTCTAATAGTACAATAATACTTCATTGTATTCTTGTGCCACAATTGGTTCAGTCATTTTCTGATTGATGTGCACCCAATATTTTCAGTTCTTTGCTATGAAAAAGTGAAGCTATAAATATCTTTGCATGTATGGATCAATTCCCTCTGCCTATGATTTCTTTGGGATCATATAGCTAGTTATTGAAGTGCAGGGTATTATAGTTTAGTGACTTCTGGGGTTGAATTCCCAAATTGTTTTCCAACATGGTTGGTCCAATTGTCAGTTCCACTAACTATGCATTAGTTTAACTGTTCCTGCAAAAAAAAATTGGCAAAATTTGCCAATTTCAACTTTTATCAGTTTTGCTAATCTGATGGATATAAGGTAGAACTTCAGTTTTCAGTTTGCATTTCTCTTATTAGTGACTTAGAGAATTTTTTTCACATGAATATTAATAACTTGGGCTTCTTCCTTTAAGAACTACCTGTTTGATCCTTTAACTATTGGAGAATGACTCTTTTTCTTATGTAGTTGCATCAATTCCCTACATTTTTGGGATATCATTTACCCAAAATAAATTTTTGCAGCAGATATTTTTTTACAATTAACAGCTTTCCTTCTAACTCTGCCTGCATTGATTTTGCTTGTGCACTTTTAAATTTTTTTTATAACTGAATTGTCCACTAGATCTTCTATGATCACTTCTATCCCATGTTCTGTAAAAAAATATCTCCCACTTGCTCTAGTTGTAAAAGATATCTCCTTCCCTTTTCCTCCATTTTTTAATGATATCACCTTTTGTATTTAGATCAAGAATTCATTTGGAACTTGTGGTATACAGTATGAGATATTCATCTAGAACTAATTTCTTCCAGACTGCTTGCCAGTTGTCTTAATGCTTTTTTATCCAATAGTAAGTCCCTGTCCCATCAATTGATCTTGCCATATTTATCAAACAATACATTACTATGTTAGACTGTTTCTAGATTTTGTTTACCTAATCTATTCCATTAAAGTCAACTTGAAAAAAATTTAACCCAGGCTAAATATTTTTTTATTGTTATTGCTTTATTTATTGTTTGAGATATGGTATTACAAGGCCCTTTCACTCCTCCTTGAAAAACATTATTTCCCTTACCCTGCTACCTTTCTTCTTTGCAGAGGTAGAGGATTATGAGTATATAATAGTGCATACATATACAGATTTATTTGATGTGTTGGTGGGTTTTGCTAAGCTGCTCTGTTCTTTTTCTTTTTTATTAGGGACAGCTTGTTGAGTGAGGAGGCATATGGAAATTAAGGTAATATAAAAATAAAAGAGATCAATAGGATATTTTAAAATATTAATATGGCTATAGAAAATCAGAAGAGACTGCTCCCTCCACCAGGAAACCCATTTCTGATTCTAGAAGTATTCACAAAAGTCATATGTAGCAGCCAACTTGGAACACTCTTCAAGGAATCTATTGACATATATTCCATTCATTTTGACCATGAGACTAGGGACAGTATGGAAAAGTGATTATTTTAGGAGTTGCTATATTTATTTGACACTAGTTGAAAAAAACAAAAACAAAAAAGAACGATGTGTTATGTACCCATTCCCAACATCAACTGCCTCTATTAATTTAGCTCTTTGAGGCAACAAATAAGAGTTTTTGTGGTCAAATATTTTAACTATCCACTCTCAGACTGGTATTCCAAAAAGCAAGAAAAAGTGTTTTGCAGCTTCAGCTAAAAGATGTCCTTGCTTAAATAGAGAAACTTGAATACTAATGGCGGTTTTATTTCTTGATGTTGTTAGGCAAATACAACAGTAGAATTGGGAGAAAAGTGACTAGTGGCTGCCAGAGAGCACACTACCTTTTCCTCAGTTAAGTGTTATCTTCAATAGGAAGAGGGAAGCTGGATTTTGGGAAGAGCATCTGGGCATCATTAGCACAGAAAAATGTCAGTGACTTTAACAAGTAAATGGATACAAGAATTCACAGGTTGTATGCATGTTTTTTTAAAAACTTTATTGTTCTGAGTTGCATTATTAATAATAGTAACCAGAGAAATTGTTTGGCGTCTCTTGTCTTGATCAAAGCTATATTTATTTAATCTTCATTTGTTTTGTCATTATTGGAGACCAGCTAACCTTCCCCTAAAGTGGTTCTCCCATTGCTATTAAAGACTGACATCTGAGGGTGGAACCAAGATGATTGAGGAGAGGGAGTCTTCCAGCCTGGCTCTCCTGATATTCCCTTCCAAACAACTTTAAAATAACATGCCAAATCAAATTTTGGAGTGACACAGGCAATAAAAGTTTGGGGTGAGAGATTTTCCAACCCAGGACAATTTAGGAGGTCAGAAGAGGTCTGTGGCAATAGACTGGGGGGCGGGGGGCTGGCCAGGGAATGCAATGCCAGTGCCAGCTGGGGGCATTGGAAGCAGCAAGTAACAATAGCAGCAATAGCAACAGCTATGTCACATTTGATTAATTCTCCTAGTATTTCAAATTTTTTCGTTATTATCCTATGTTACAGTAATCAATGATTTGTGATGTTACTATTGTAATTGTTTTGAGGCACCACGAACTGTGCCCATATAAGATCTCAAACTTAACTGATAAATGTTGTGTGTTCTTCCTGCCAATACAAAAATATTTATAGCAACTATTTTTCTAGTGGCAAAGAATTGGAAATTGAAAGGATGTCCATCAATTGAGAAATTGCTGAAGAAGTTGTGGTACATAATTGTAATGGAATACTATTGCGCTATAAGAAATGATGATCAGGATGAATTCAGAATAACCTGAAAAGACTTACATGAATTGAGGCGAAATGAAGTATGCAGAACCAGGAGAATGTTGCACACAGTAACAGCAATATTGTATGATGATCAAGTGTGAATGACTTAGCTATTCTTGGCAATATAGTGAGCCAAGGCAATTCCAAAGGACTCATAAAAAAAAGTGCTGTCCACATCCAGAGAAAGAAATGATGGAGTCTGAATGCAGACTGAAGCATACTCTTCATCATTTTATTTTTTGTGTGATTTTTTTTGGTCTGTGTCTTCTTTCACAACATGACTAATATTGAAAAGATGTTTTACATGATTGCACATGTATAACCTATGCCAAATTATTGTTTCAGGGGGGATAGGACAGAGGAAGAAAATTTGTAACTCATAATTTTTAAAAATGGATGGTAAAAATTGTTTTTATATGTAATTGGAAAAATACTAAAAAAAAAAGAAGTAGTCAAGTCTAGGGCAGCATGGTGCAGGGGTTTTCATTCAGTGATTCTTGAATCCCTCGGGGAGGTTGTTGATGATGGTCCAAGGGATTCTAGACAAAAATTCTTTAATAGTGCTGTAAGCAGTAAATAATTGCAGACTGCTATAAGTAATATATTAATTTAGCCTGGGTATTCATGACAGATTGTTTTTGTTCTTGCTAAAAAGAGTTCATGGAACAAGAAGAAGAAGAAGAAGAAGAAGAAAATAATGGGAACCAGTGAACTTCAGTGGATTTTGGAGTCAAAAGACCTGAATTAAAATCCCTATTCTCTTACTCATTAACTGTGTGTCCTGGGCAAATCATTTAACCTCCCTATAATTTAGTTTCATCATCTATCAAATGAGATGATTTTAGAAGATATTGAATGTCCCTTCCAATTCTTAGGTCCTATGATCCTATGTCCTCATTGCAGGGTGAGGGGATTGGGTGGGCTTCATGATCTCTGAAGTTGAGCTCTAAATTCTCCGAGGCTCTGAGTGAGACCATAAGTGACTTACCCACAGTGAATGAGAGAGAGAGGGGAGGAGGGATGGAGGGATGGAGGGTGAGAGAGAGAGAGAGAGAGAGAGAGAGAGAGAGAGAGAGAGAGAGAG
>NW_027185754.1:2452609-2511945 GCF_028583685.1 Petaurus breviceps papuanus
AGAGAGAGAGAGAGAGAGAGAGAGAGAGAGAGAGAGAGAGAGAGAGAACTGAAATCTAGGTCTTCTGCCTCCAGGTTCCATTTCACTTTAGCTGCCTTTTAACCTAGAACCCTGATGAATGCATATACATGAGTGGGTTGGGGTTCCAGACCATAGGTAATTGTAAAGACCTTCAAATGCCTTTCCTTTTAGAAACATGAACAAAGATGGAGCAGTTGAACTAACTGATCCTTAAGTCCTAAATTCCATGATCTTGTTACCCACCTTACATTGCAGAAACTGAGCACTACCCTCTTCAGACATTATAGGTAAAATAATGCATATGAGAAACAAAAATTTTCTTTCATTATTGATTCCTCCCTTGTATATATGCAACCTAGGAAGTGTTGTGGCAATTATTGTTCTATTTCCTCTATTCTTTGTCAAGCATGGTCTTTCTGGAAAGAAGAAATGGGTTTTAGTGGTTAATTTAAGGCTGTGTGTAAAATAAAATGTTGTATTGGCCTTTATTTCTTTCCATGAGGAGGTAAAGCAACCCCAATAGATTGAATAGTGAGTGAAGGAGGCCAACTTTATGGAAATGATTTCTGCCTACATCTTTTCCATTTATGGGCTTACCTATACAATGAAGTTTTTCCCTCCCCTGCACTTGCCTCCCCCGCCTTAAAAAAAAAAAAAGTTCTCATTAAAATGTTCATTTAATGACATGGGAAAGTTTATTGTTATTAGGAAGAGTGTGTGTGGTGCCTGTAAACGACCTGATCTTTCTATGTTTTTAAAGCATTGATTAACTGAGCCTTGTCAGAAAGTATTACCACGTACATTGCAATTCTTAGTTGTTTTTGAATGGTAGCTATGTTTTAGCTAGTAATCTAGCTATTTTCACATAGGAATAACTTGCTCGGATGAGACCAGGTAGGCCTGATGAAATGGTTTATTTTTTAGTGGGTGTTTTCAGCCTGGAGTGGAAATTGCATTCCAATGAGCTAATTATAGGATAAATGTAGCTCCTTCACTAAGCAGGAGACACAGCATCTCAGAAAAGAGCCATCATATTATATGTTTTTCTACTCTCTGGATAATTAACAGGATGAAAATATTACTGCCAGATTTGGTTGGGGGGTGGTGATGGAAATTAACACATTATCTTAATTGTCTTTTCTGCTCAGGTATAGCTGATTACCATTTCAAAAAGGACTTGTGTGATACATTGGAATTTTAAACTTCATTTCCTGAAGATGCTGCTAATCCCTTTTCACACTTTGATCTACTAGTGGGATGTCTTTGGACACTGGTTCCTCTGTTTTGCTTTTGAATTATTTAAAAATGGTTCCTGTGGAGAGGGGGACTCAAAATGCCGCCTGAATCAAAGCTTTCTTTTTAAGGGCTAAGGAGCTCTTTGGGAAAGGGCACTGCCATCACTTGCTTTGGCTGTCTCTAGCAAAACGTTTGCCATGTGGACCCAGTATTTCTTTTTAGATTAAAACAGCTATATTTGCAGTCATCTTGATGATACTGTATCCCTCGAAGAATCAGAAAGTCATGGAAAATCAGAACTGGAAGGGGCTTTAGAGGTTGTCTAACCCAACAGCTTCATTTTACATAAAGGAACTGAAACTCAGAGAGTTTGAGCAAAATACACGTGGTCACACAGCAAGTCAGTGGCATATTATCTGACTCCTGGTCAATGAGTCAATCAATGAGCATTTATTAAGTAGCTAGCCTGGGCCAGGTGCTAGACCATGAAATGCAAAGACCAAAATGAAACAAATTCTGCCCTCAAGGTGTTTGCAGTCTTTACAGGGGGAAAAGCACGTACATATATTAAATTGATAAAAAAAAATTTAACAAAATGCTCTTTCTACCTCACCACTTCAGAGTAGAATGGTGAAACTCTTCTTTCCTGTTTGAGGAAAAAATACACATAATTCAAAAAAAAAATTCCAAAGCAACACACCCACTAGTTCCAATAAGGGTAGCACAAACTGAGTTCCTTTTTTTTTTTTAGTGTTAATATAAAATGCAAAATTCAAACAACAGCTATTAAACCACTACTTTGTGTAGAGAATCTAGGTATTAAGGGAGACAAAAGATTTAGATCATAGCACTACAGATTTAGAGTTGGAAGTAACCTTGGGGATCATCTAGTTGGTTCCTTAATTTTTAGAGACGAGAAAAACTGAGGTTCAGAGGTTAAGGGGTCACACCGTTAACAAATCTCAAACATTTGAACTCAGGTCTTCCGGACTCCAAGGCTAGCACTGGAATGAAACAAAGTTCCTTCCTTCATTTAACTTATAGTCAAACTGGAATATGGCACATATTGGGGGGTTTGTGTTTGTTCAATTATTTCAGTTGTGCTGACTCTTTGTGACCCCATGTGGGGTTTTTTTGCAGAGATAATGGAGTGGTTTGTCATTTCTTTCTCCAGCTCATTTTACAGATGTTGAAACCAAGGCACACAGAATTCAGGGATTTGCCAAGGGTCATGCTGTTACTAAATGTCTGAGGCCAGGTTTGAACTCATAAAGATGAGTCTTCCTGACTCCAGGTCTAGCACTCTATCCATTGTCACTTAACTACCCAAGATATGTATATATGCGTATGTGTATGTATGTGTGTATATATATATATATATATATGTATATATGGACACATACATATATTCAGATAGCTAGAAATAGGGATAGATAGATAGATAGATAGATAGATAGATAGATAGATAGATAAATGATGGATAGATAGATGGATGGATGGATAGATAGATAGATAGATAGATAGATAGATAGATAGATAATGTTTTGCCCAGAACTGCAATTTCCTTGGTGTAAGAAAACTCCCTCAATGCAGTTCAGCACCTGTTCTGAAACTTAAGAGTCTTAGAGAATTGCCTGGGTTTGAGTGACTGATGCCCAGGGTCACAGAGCCATGTGATAGTAATGGAATATAAAGATTCCCCTGTATTGGCTTGGTTTTCAAATTGATTGTGTTAAAACCCAGAGCTTGTTAATCCCACCTGTGGGATGGATTTGTTGATGTGAAAAGAGAGTCCTGAACTGGGAGGAGCTGGTGACGTAGATTTGGAGAGACAAGAGAGAGGCAGAAGAACTTTTTGGAAGCAGCACCTCATGGAGGCAGAGAGAGAGACTGAGAGAATTGCTGGGGGCCACTTTGAATTGCCCTGGACTTTTGAGACCTGGCCCCTGAGCTGCCAAGGACTGAGGAGACATGGCTGTTTTGCTGGTACTTTGTCTGTCTGTTTTGATGTTGTTTTGCCAGATTTATCCACTGGTGAAAGACAGTCCTTTTGTTGAAGAAGTCCTGGAACCTGGCTGTTGGCTAAGAGCTCCTGAGACTGTCCTGCAGACAGAGAGTGAATACTGTCCATTGGTGAAGGACAGTGCTGTTGTTGCAGGGGTCTGGGAAGCTTTCTGTTGGTTCAGAAGCCCTGAAGAAGGATTTTCTTGTTGTATGTTTACAGAAATCCTGGGAGAGGGTTTTGCTAATGTTTTCAGGGGTGCTAGGACTGTTCTACAGACAGAGGATGAATTAATGAAGGGACTGGCAATGTATCTTGTGGCCTTGCTAAGCCTTGTCTCCCCAGGAACTAAGATTGCTGAGAACTTGCCTCATGTCAAGATAAAGAAAAAACCTCCATTTGGGTATTAAGTGCTGTGCTTAAACTTGATTTAACTCTGGGGTAGATTCAATTGTGATCCAGGGGTGGAGAACTTTTGAACTTTTTGTGTCCTATGATTGAACAAATGAATGTACTTTACTTATGTTTGGAAACTAATCTCCATTTGAGAAGAGGGGTTTTGTGATGGACTAAATGAAGGTACAGCCTAGGGGTGGAGTAGTATTTAGAACAGGGACTTTGTAATTGATTGAATGAATGTAAGGTCCTGGGGTGGGGTAGTACTTGGAGATTATTTAATCCCACTTAGTAAATGCTGTATTTTGAATGATGTCATGTTTTGACCTTCTCTGTTCTTAATTTGTCACTGAATAAAATGGAGAGCACCTATGCTGGTATTGGGAAGTTGCCTTTCTTTGGCATTACAGTACAAGCCAATATGGTATAGTACCAAATCATACGTGATAAATGCAGTGGAGAGATCGCAAATCAAGTGCTATGGAAAGGTTGTGGTGAGAAAAGTGATTAGAAAAATGAACAGTCAAGTGACATCTGATAAGTTTGGCTGTCTGGTTCTTGGAGAAGGTTTTATGTTCTAGTCAATAATATCTATTAATGGGCTTCATTCTTCCTTTGCATGGGAAAAGGCGATTCCTTAATCATAGAGAGAGGCTCTTGGATTGTTTGTTTCTTTAAGTATATGCTCCAGTAGAGGTTGGAGTCAGCTGACTTTCCCCAGAAACTATCCTTTAGTTAGGTCAAATCTGGCTTGAGTTCTCTAGTGTTCCCTTTAAAACAGTATTTCAGAGAATTCATTTAAAAGAGCCTGGAGCTACCTGGAGCTGGGCCTAAGAAAAGGGGACTGATTCTTCCTCTGTAGGTTTATGATGGTTTCCTTCTTTACTCTGCAGTATGAACAGCCTGATTATATTATAAAATAATTAATTATATTGTTCTTTAGAGGTTATAAGACACTTTGTGGTAGAAAGTGTAAGTATCTGTCTTCCCATTTCACAGAAAAAGAAACTGAGATCTACCCAGGTTATAAAGTGTCAGGACTGCAATTTAGAACCCAGGATTTCTAACTCCTGGTCCAGTCCTCTCATTCCCATACACTGCTCTGGGTTTCACATAATTGATTTGAATGAATTTCTTTGATCTTTGGAGCAGATGGGGGGGGGGGGAGGGAGGGTGCTGCTTATATTCTAATTCCAATCCTCAGGACTAAGAAGAACCAAGAAATTTTCTCAGTGTTTCACAATAAAGAGCCTGCCTTTAACTCTCCATGGACAAGGGAGTACAAAGTTAGATTCCCAAACTGTACGTTCCTGGCGTTACAGCAATCCCCAAGCAACTGACGGACTTGTTTCGTTTGCATTAAGGCTAGTATTGAATTATAGGTGCTTAAACAAACAAACAAACAAACAATAGCAACAAAAACCCATTCATCCTTCCCAGGCTTGGAATGGAAGTGCATGACCGTTCACTTCTCTCCCATATTTACTTAAATGTTGACATCAGTAATGACACACATGGTTAACAGATTTTCCACATGTTTTTCTCTTTGGCTGACATCTTCCTACCCCGTCAGGGCAAAGACTCTGATCACCGAGAGTGTTGATTGATTGTTTGGAGCACATGAAGTTTTGGGAAAACACAGGGATGACAGTTTATATAAATATGACACTTTTCCCCTTCCTTTTTTTGGTTCAATTCTAGTTTTTATTTTTCTTTTAGTTTAAAATTAATATTTTCTTTGTGGACACATAAGATCCCAGTGTGCCTCAGAGCACACTCAAAGAGCTTGTTAGCATTTCATTCTTAATTGGGTCTCTTTCTCTCTTACCCATGTGGAATTCTCCTGCCAAGGGTTCCCAATCGATCTGATGTCAAGAAGTAAGAAAAAAGACCTTCTCCCTAAATTACACGGTATCATGTATTGTTTCCTTCAGCAGTGAAACCACAAAGACTCAGAACGAGAATGCTTTTTTCCAAGGGCCAGGTCTACAAAGCTTCAATTATTTGAATAATTGAGGTTCTGAGCCTCCCTCTTTTGTCCAGATTAGTTAGGTCATTGTAGCTGTTTAGATGTCAGATGGATTGGGTTTTGGTGACTTCCAAAAGACAGGAAAAGTAACTGCAATGTTTCCCTTGGAACATTAATGTTTGAAAGACTTGACTATGCGACATTTCCCTATTGTTAACTTTTTATGCCCCCCTCATGGGGTGTGGCAGGGAAGGATAGAGGCCATTCCACTGTCCTGGAAGAGGTTTTTGGTGATTTCATCTCCACTAGCATTCATTCCATGGAAATATCTCACCATCCCCTAATCCCCTCTTAATTACTGTGGGCAAAAACTACCTTCCCTTTGTGGCTAAACTTCAGTGAGGAGCCCCTCTGGGTTTAGCTAGGCCATGTCTGTCTCGAATGATCTCTTACCAGATTTGTGCTTAGAACTTTCTTATTCTGGTGGAATAAAACCCACCAGAGCTTATGCTTAGCGGGCATAGCTTTTGAGAACCCAGAGTCATCTTCCCACTACATCAGACAGTGCCAAGCTTATGAAAGCAAATGTTTTCCCCCAGGTACAGGAAACAGATATCTCTGAGACCCATGTCATAAATCCTTCCTGAACTTGCTGTGACAGAAAGAAAAATTGAAAGAAAAGTTCTCCTATGCTTACTTATAAGGGTACCGTGATAACATTATATTGGCAGTAGGCTGACCCCATGTTTCTCTGTAATCAATCAATCAACAAGAATTTATTAAGCACTTAATACATGTCAGATACTGAGCCAGATATTGGGGGTACAAAAGCAAAGGGGAACTAGTCTTTGCTCTTGAAAAAACTTACATTGCATTGGGGTAGACAACACACAAAAATCAATTAAATAATTAACAAGCATTATTAAGTTCTTAGTCAGCAAGTACTTATTAAACACCTAATATGTATCAGGCATTGTGCTCAGTGCTAGTGATACAAAGAAGAGCCAAAATAATTTTTGATCTCCAGATCACAGAGTATAGAGGAGACAACATGCAAACAACCATCTATAACCAAGTTACATTCAGGATAAATTGGAGATAATCACAGAAGGAAAACCCTACTATTAATGATGGCTGGGAAAACTTTCTTGTAGAAGGTAGAGTTTTTGCTACGACTTGAAGAAATCCAGGGAAGCCTGGAGACAGAGATGGGGAGGAAGAGAATTCCAGGCATGGGGTAACAGGAAGGGAAAGATGCATGCAGTCTGGAGACTGAGGAGTTTGAGGAAAGAACAGCAGAGGTCAGTGTCACTGGATCATAGAGGGTGTGTAGGGAGTAAGGTGTAAACAAAAAAATGGGAAGGAAAGTACCATGTTATGAAGGGCTTTAAAAACCAAACAAAGGATTTTATATTTGATCCTAGCGGTATTAAAGAGTCACTGGAGTTTATTGATTTGGAAGGTAACACGAGCAAACCAGCACTTTAGGAAGATCATTTTGATAGTTAAATGGAAGATGAACTAAAATGGGCAGAGATATGAGATAAGGGAGACCAAGAAGAAGATTAATGCAATAGTCCAGGCATGAGGTAATAAGGGCCTCTTGACTCAGCAGAGCAATGTATCAAAGGCAGCCAAGTGGGAGCAGCTTGTCCACTGCCTAGGCCACATTCAGAAGTAAACTTGATGGGGACAAACACTTTGTAGAACTTACTTTCAGTTTGAGTGCACTTTTTCCCAGGGACTGAGGTAGTATAGGGAAGAGTATGTCCCTGGGTATGGAGGGCAAATGTTTATACTTATGTTCTTGTTACATCTTTTCCTCCCATAATATAGGATAATAAAAAAAAGATGATTGTACATGAAACTCCAAATCTATTATGTACAACTTGCTATTCCTTTTAAATATCTAATAAAGCTAACATGTAAATTAATTTTTTCCCTTTTTTTCTTCCCTCCCTCCCACCCTAGAGATGGCTATATCAGACATAAATATGTGTGCAATATGTGTGTATATATATATATGTATCTATACACATATATATGTAACCCTTCTATACAAACTTGTATTTATCAGTTCTTTCTCTGCATACAGATTATGTCTTCCTTCATATGTTTATATCTTCTCAGTAAATATTCCTTTTTAAAAGCTAATTGAAGGGGCAGCTAGGTGGTGCAGTGAGTAAAAGCGCTGGCTCCGGAGTCAGGAGGACCTGAGTTCGGTTCCGGCCTCAGACACTTAACACACACAAAAAAACTAGCCATGTAACCTTGGGCAAGTTACTTAACCCCAATTGCCCTCCAAAAGGAAAAAAAAAAGCTAATTAGTGTTAATTGGTTAAATGGTACCTGGTAATTTCATATTGAGAACACAGTGGACTCAGGGCTTGAGCCAATGGTAATAGAGAACTCCATTGATAGTAGTGATACCTGTTGAGTTTCAAGGAGAGAGATATAGCCTTGCTCTGGGGACCCAACTTGTCAGTGAGAGTAGGAGCTGGGATAAGGACCCTGTGAGCTAATAAATGCTACCCAACTGACAGTGAATCATGGATGTCTTACCCTTTCAGGCAAGTAAGTTTCTTTCTTCTGAACTTTTAGGGATTAGGTTTCCTGTTATCAGTCCTTACACAGGAATATTTTCTTGACCCTATTGGAATATACTGGGAAAAAAAATAGTTTTATTTCATCTTTGCCTAAACCTGTAGATACTGACTGAAGTCCCATAGAGAATACTAAAAGTCACTTCCTGTTTGAACTTAGACAAAGTCATTTAATCTCTCTGGGCCTTGGTTTTTTCATCTGTAAAATAAAGGGATTGAATTAAGTCTGATTCATCAAACATTTATCAAGGGTTACTATGTCCATAGCCCTGTGCCAGGCTTTGGAGAAGATACTTCTTCAGTGTCCTAAGAGTACACAAGTCACTGCCCTCATAGAGCGAAGATGATTTACAAGGTCCCTTTCTATTCGTAAAAAATAGGGAAAGTAATTGAATTGGGAGAGTTAAAATACCCAAGTTCAATATGACTGTGTTTAAATCCAAATTTGAGAAATTGGTTTAATTGTGATTCCATTTCCCTTTAACTTGAATTCTCCACATTTTAAGCATTGAATACTTTAATAAATCTAAGATTTTCCCAAAAAATAGGGAAAATTCTATGTTCTGTAATTCTTTGGTACTAGGTCAATATTGAAAACTGACCCAGGTGACTCAAAAATGTCAGGATGAAAACACCATTATTAGAATCTCAATTTAGTTTTCCTACTTGATAAAATATTTTTGTTGTAATGTGCACCTGAAAAACAGTGTTTTAAATGAGTAGTGATATGAATATATGAGCATAACTATTACCTACCAATCCTGAGGCCTAAAAAAGAACTGCCTTATATTAGAGGATGTTGTTTTTTTTTTTTAAAGCATCTTCTTTAAGCTTTTAGTTTCATAATTTCTCATTTCCTTTTTGTAAAAGAACTATAGAATCTATAAGACCTGGGTTCAAATCCTGATTCTGCCACTTACTGCTTATGTTATTTTGGGGAAGTCATTTAAATCTCACTGGGCCTAGGTTTCCTCCTAAGTAAAATGAGGTTAGACTAGATGACCTTTGAATCACCTAATTTTGGATCTATGATTCTCTGATCTTAAACTAGAGGGCCCAAACTTCAAGATTCCAATTAACTGAAGATAAGTGTCTATTTGGTTGAGGAGGTGGTGGGGGAGGAGGAGAGGAGAGAATGAAGTGCTTACCATTACAATTTGTGCATCTTCAAATGGAATCAGTAGGGTTCTGCCCTAGATAGTTTGCCAGCTGGAAAAAATCAAGAAAGTTAGTCATTTTGAAAACAGAAAATGTATATAACCAAATAAAAAAGATTGTATAAGAATTAGAATCTGGAAATTCAAACAGTTTTTTTTTAGACATGTAGATTAGTAGTTCCTCTCTCTGGATTTACAACACCCCGGGGCATCTCTAATTATCCTAAGGAGTGCCATGAAATTCTCCAAAAAGCTCTCAAAGCAAAATTAATTTAAATAATTTAATTAAATACATGCCAGACAACACTTTTAGGGAAAGAGTATCAAGAAATCAAACAGTGATGGGGTATGTCACAGCTCCATGAAGGTTGGAAATCTTTGCCTTCTTTTTGAACCAAATACTTATTTGATGTTGGTATGTCCTCTAAGGCATTCTATCCTGGTTTTTTGTATGGGGTTGAAAGAATTGTTGCATTGAGTTCATCTTCTAAAAGAGAATGTTTCCTTGTGGAATTATAAAAGTGGTTCATTTCTGACCTAAGCTTGCTTAAGGTCTTTGTAGGGAAAAAATTAATTTAATAAAAATATTTAAATAGAGTGATATTTATGTATGGCAAGTCATCTTAATCAATCTGAAGTCTTATCCTGAATATCATGGAGAAAATCAATAATGAACAGATTAAAGCTATCATGAGCATATCCTCCATCTCCTTTTTCTGGAACACTGAAATGAGAAAACACATCTGTGGGGTCCTCAGTGACTAAAGGTTCTCATTAGTAATAATCACACCTCAGTTGTACCTCCTGGGCTACAATATTGTCACCAAGGTAAGTGAACTACTGGCTCTTCCCACTACTTTGTAATGATTACAGTAATTACTGATAAGACCCATAAGTGTGCTCTTAGGGATTGAATATTTAAACTGTCTGTGGTAGCTTCTCCACACTTGGATCGAGATGCACATTGCCCTAGAAGATGGGAAGAACTCCTTAGGCCCCACTCTACCTTAGTCAGACAGGTATAAAGTATTATATTCAATTCTGAGTGCCACATTTTAGGAAGAACGTTGACAAACTAGACCATACCCAGGGGAGTGCAATCCCATGTCATATGATGACTAGTTAAAGGAATCTGAGACTGAAGAAGAGAAGAAAGGAGTGAGAACACGATCGATTTCTTCAAATAACTATAGGTCTTTCCTGGGAAAGCTGGATCGGATTAGATTTGCTTGGTGGCAGAGGGTAAAGAGTCAGATCTGGGGTGGCTATAAAGAAAATTTCCCTAACAATTGGAGTCACTCCAAAGTGAATGCATCATTGGAGGCCTTCAGATAGAGGATGGATGGCCATTTGGGAGTTATGTTGTGGGAGGATTCTTAGATATGGGTTAGACATGATGATGATCATGATACTACTAATAATAGTATTTATATAGTACTTTAAAGTTTGCAAAGAGCTCTACAAATACTATCTTATTTTATCCTCACAACAACCCTGAGAGGTAGGTGGTATTATTATTCCCATTTTACAGTTGAGGAAACTAAGGCAGGCAGAGGTTAAGTGACTTGCCCAGGTTACACAGCTTCTGAGGTCACCTCAGGGCTCTGAAATCCTGTGATTCTGAATTAGGTGAGAAGATCTTGAACAGAAAAAGTTGGTGTAACCACACTCACCATACTTTGGCATTTTATATTATTTGTTCTTTTGTAACTTTCTCTCTCTCTCTTTCTCTGTCTCTGTCTCTCTGTCTCTCTCTCTCTCTCTCATAACTTTAAAGGAACATCCTCAAGGGAACCTCATGGGCTCCTCATTATAAAACAAAAGTACAATAATCCCCATTTCTTTTTTGGAATCTAGGTGATTGTGATTACTTGGAGACATTTTTAATATGGCTAGTAGCATTGAATTTCAAAATTTCTGCTTTGCAGGGTTAGATCAGAAAATGCCACCATGAATCGTCATAGGAATAAGAATAATGAGTAGTCAAGGTGGTGTAATGGAAAGAACTTTGGGCCAGGAATCAAGATACTGTGTACAAAGCTGACTTCTGCTTCCAAGGGACTTTGGGAGCTCACGTCACTTTTCTGACTCTGCTGCTATCCTAACCTGTAAAATGGGGACGATAACATTTACACTACCTCCCTCAGCTAGGGATTTGTTAGGAAAACACTCTGTAAACCTTAAAACCTTCAATGCTTCAAGTATCACATTTTGTCAGTGTATTTATTGTCTCAAATGATGTAGATCACAGTCCCTCTATAATTTAGGAATTTGTCATTCAGAGTTACTGTAGCTGGAAAAATTCATTACCTTATGGTCAGTTTTACAATAAGCCTACTATACTTTAGCCCAGTCTCAAACAACAGATGTAGATACATCACTGTGTTTATACTCACAAAATCTTTCCAACTTGGTTGGACCAACCAGAGATTCACAGTGATTGATGCTGCCAAATTAAATTCTGTACAGAAAGAAAAATAGGGCAATCTTCTGACTTAACCATTGTTTCCACCCTCATAAAAACGTAAGCTCCTTGAGGGCAAGGACCATTTTATTTTTGTCTTTACATCCTTAGCACTTAGCACAGAACCTAACTCATAATAGGTGCTTAATAAATGCTTGTTGGCTGATTGATTAAAAACCTCTCCACTATGAGACATTAGAGTAGGACTGTAGTAGAGATAAACTTGATAATTTGATTCCTTCCTTCCTTCTTGCTTTCCCTTCCTTCTTTTCTTCATTTCCCCCTTCCTTCCCTTTTCCTCTCTTCCTCCCTTCCTTCCTTTTTTCCTTTCTTCCTCCTTCTACCCCTCCCTTCTTTCCTCCTCTTCCTTTCTTTCCCCTTTCTCCCTTCCTTCCATTCTTCCTCTCTCCCTTCCTTCCCCTCTTCCTCACTGCTTTCTTTCCTCCCTCCCTCATTTCTTCCCTCCCTTTTTTTTCCTTTCATCTCTTCCTCTATTCCTTCTTGCCTCCCCCCCTCCCTCTTTCCCCAGTCATGTGCACATACACACACACGCACACACACACATACACACACACAGATGTTTACAAAACAACATATACTTTCTTCTATGTCTTACCTCACAGGGTCATCATCTAGAAAGGGCTTTGTTGACCTTAAACTGGTAAGTAAATGTGAGATGATTTTGATGATTATGATAATAATGATTGCAATATACCAATAAATTAAGTGATAAATTATTCTGACCAATGATGTGGCGTCATGTGGACAAAAAAGACTCATTAGTGGGCCAAAGTTTTCCCAATTAAGTTGCCTGTTGTGGCAATGCGCCTGTAATGACGGCAAATGTTAAGCTTTTTCTTCAGCTCTTTGGATAAGAAAGCATCTAACTTTCCAGAGCATTAAGGAAGATTAAGGTTGCATTTACTATTATTTTCATTATCTGGATGAAAAGTATTTAAGACCGAGTCTAGTCTCTTATTTTCAAATTTGAGATGTTTGGGCCTGTGGAGACAAAATATTTGGATTTCCCTGCCCCTTTCCCCCACCACCCCTATTCATGTTTGGAATTGTGTAGACCCAGTTGAAAAGTTTCCCAGTCCTTCTTCGTGCCTTTCATTTAAAGTCACAAGGACTGTGTGCCTAAATTTGGAACACAAAGAAGAAGGAAGAGCTAAGTTCATTGTTTGGGTCTAGGTGGTACGATTTTAACAAGTGGCAAAGAGAAAGACAGGAGGGCAGCCAGGATGGTGAGGGGTCTGAAAACCATGTCACATGAGGATTGGTTGAAGAGACTAGGGATGTTTTGACTTCAGAAAGAAAAGACATGGGGAAGACATGACAGCTGTCTTCAAATATCCCAGGGGCTGTGGTGTGTTGAAGGGGGATTAGATTTAGCCTGCTTGGCCCCAGAGGAAGTCATGGGTGGGAGTTACCCTTCAGGGAAGCAAATTCTGGCTCAGTGAGAGGAAACACTTCCAACAGTTGTTCAAAAAATAAAATGGGTTGCTTTGTGTTTAAGTAGAGGCTTGAGGAGCACCTGTTAGGGATGGTGTAGAGTGGCATCCTGTGTTGGGAGGAACATCTATACAGTGAGATAACATACCTAAAGCCCTCCACAAGCCTTAAAGTTCTGTAGAAATGTGGGCTCTTCTTATTCTTATATTGGGCAGATGAACTCTAAGCTTCCATAATTCTCATCCAAACATTGTCCATAGCTTACACAGGATATTTCAAGGTCACACATTTGTGCAGCTATTGTGATTTTTTTTTAAATGCATTAATTGCTATAGTGTCCCATTTCTTGCCAATCATTATCTCTTCCTCCCTTTCAAAGGGATCTTTTTTTCCATTGCACCCGTTCCCATTGCCTCGTTATGCTTTCCTCTTGAACATTTCAGGGGGAACAGCAATGCCCTGCAGTTTACATTTTCAGATGAAAGTCCCTTGGTGTCTTGCCATCCGGTTATAGATAGCTATTTGGCAGCCACTACAAAGAGCTCACCAGGTGCTCCAGGTTCACAATGGGAAATTTCCCACATAGATTTCCTTGTTCTTCAATTTGTACTGCGCCATCAGTGGATGAATAGGAAACAGAATCATTGCTCTCCCAACATAGTTTGTGTCATTTTTGTTTTCCCTTTGTCTTCTCACAATCTGAAACATTGTTCCATCTAGTTTTCTTCCTTTGGAATTATTCTTTGACATAATATGTCCTGTTTCCTATTTCATTCATTCACATGTTAATTGAGTGCCTCGTATGAGTGAGAACGAGCATAGAATAGTGGGGAGAGAGCTGGCTTCAAAGCCAGGAAGACTCAGGCTCCAGGCCCATCTCGAACATTGTGACTCTAACACTGTGTGAATTTGAAGAAGATATTTAACCTCTTGGCAAATCACTAAGACTATAAGTTTCAGAGGTGACAAACTACTTTGGTAGAGGGAGCTTTCTCACTTGGGAGGAAAGTTGCTGATACCAATTAAATTTTAAGAAAGTGTTGATGCCAGTTCCCATCTCTATCTCCTATATGAGTCTAACATTGTGCTGGGCATAAATAAAGGATGATTGGAAATCAGGAGACTGAATCACCTCCCAGAGTTATAGTATAAAGACCTTGGGGGTGTCAAGACCTACACACAAGTTGTGAAATAATAGATTTGGAGCTGGAAAGAAGTAATCTAATCTAGACTTCGCATTGTACAGATGAAGAAACATTCATAGAAACGTTAAATGGTATTCTCAAGTCAATGGCAGATCCAGCTTTAGTATCCATTTCTGTTGATTCCAATTCCAGGGCTCATTGCAGGGTAATGTGAAATAAGAAAGTCTCCTCCTCCTCCCCGCCCCCACCTGAATGACCCATGTTTGGATGTATGATAGAAACAAAATAAATTCTGAGAAGATGTTGGTAAAGGCCTCACATTTAGGATCTTAGAATTTAGAGCAAGAAGGAATCTTATAGATAATTTCATTCAATTTTTTCATTTTATAAATGAGACAGAGACAGAGGGAGTTACTTGCCCAGAGTCAAAGAGTTGGTAGTCAGACTCAGGTTCTCTGACTGCAAAGCAAATGTAAAGATATTTCAGGAAAAGAAAATAAGCAAGGATCTTGACTTGAGGCTAAAAACATGGTATGTCCAGAGAGCATAGAAGAGACCAGGCTGGCTGTAGTTCAGAATGTTTGCCAAGGAATAGTGGGAGATAAGGTTGTATGGGCATTGCAGGCCCAGGTGGTAGAGGGGCATTTCTATTTGATTCTATAGTCAGATGGGAACTGCTGGATAAGTAGTGCTCAGGAGGCTTAACCTGGTAGGATGTATTGAATATAGTGACTGGTGGGGAAGACCAGATAGGAGACTTTACCAATGATCTAATTCATGCAGTAGTTACAGGAATGGAAAAGAAGGAAAGAATTGGAGAAATATGAATGGAGAGAGAGAAAGAGAAAGAGACAGAGAGATAGAAGAAGAAGAAGAAGAAGAAGAAGAAGAAGAAGAAGAAGAAGAAGAAGAAGAAGAAGAAGAAGAAGAAGAAGAAGAAGAAGAAGAAGAAAGGAAGGAGAAGGGAGGGAGGGAGAGAAAGAAGGGAAGGAAAGAAAGGAAGAAAAGAAGAAAGAAGTGAAAGAACTGGTAGTAGATTGTATCCATATATCCTTCCTGATTTATCCTGCTGACTTCAGGGTACAGTCATTTTCTGAAGAAAAATGATCCAATATATTAGTCAAATATAGGCATCACCATATAATGGGTCCTTCTCTTCCCTCCCTTTAGGTCTCTAATACTTTCTATGTCCTCAGGAAATGGGTGCAGAACCATTGTTCCCTAATTCCCAGTTCCACTTCACAATTAAAGATTTTATACATATGAGGGAAGAAAAAGAAATCTTAACCTATCTATTTAGGATCAATAAGTCAAGAAACTTCTATTAAGCATCAGCACCATGCCAGGTGCTAGACACATAAAGACAAAAATGAAGCAGTTTATACTCTATTGAAATTATTTAACCTCTCTGAGTTCAGTGACTATATGCTTAGAATGAGGGGTTTGACCTAGATAACCTCCAGAGACCTTTCCAGTTCTAACATAAACACAGAGGATCTTAACTACAGTTGTAATTACTAAAGAACAATAGTAACTTATCAGAGCATCTCAGTGAAGTGACATTTTTTATTAATAAAACAAAATTAATAGGATATTTACATTTAATCTTTTCCATTTGTTCTGTAAGGACCTATAGAACAAGCTAGGTGACCTATTCCCTCTCGGAAGTGTAGGCAATGTTTTCAAAGATTCATAACACTAATATGCTCATTAATGTCACACTTCATCATGATTACTAAAAGAACATACACAGCCTACAATAGTCTTTATAGATATGAGAGAGAATTTTCAGGCTTCTTTATTAACACAAACTATTTAGAAGAAAAAACAAAGGATACTAAATGTCATTAATCTGAAGTGGGTCCTAAATACAGTTTATTGATACTCCTCATTCACCCTGAAAAACACTGTAATTATTGAAAGTGCCCAAGCTGTTAACTCAAAAACAACATATGCCACATTTACATATTGATTTGCATATAATTTCCATGTAATTCATTTCATGTCAAAATGCACAGATATGCCTCCAGTCACTGTGTGTTTTACCCCAAAGCCTCCTAGGCCCTGCTGCTAGCTTGGAACAACTTCCTGCTATGTCAGGCTACATCTACATGGGATAACCAGATTAACTATTTCAAACAATTTGATGAAATAGCTGTTATGACTGTGTTATTTTTCCACTTGCTAAACTAATGGCATTAACCATCTAAAAAGTAACATAATGGCTAGGTACACCTGAATATCAGTCACTCCACTATTGCCTAGGTAAACTGATTGATTGGGTCAGTCAGAAGTTACAGTTGGAACTCTTTAATTCTCTATCACAGACATAGTATGTTTACTGTAGGATTATAACATGGTCCCTAGAGAGGTTTAGTCAGTGTTAACTGGACCACATTTGGAATGTGAAAATCTTAAATTTCACATTTAGGGAAAACAATGAGTTCAATTTTTGTTTTTTAAAAAGATAATTACCTGCAATAGTCCAACTTCTTTGAAAGTTCATACAAAAACAATGTGATCCCCAAGGAAGCAATTGCTGGGTTTGTTACTGCCTCTTGCCAGGTTTTGATTTTTTTCCCATGTGATTCATGGACATCTCTGTCTTGTTTAGTTAACTAGGCCACCTTTCTGATTTAATCCATCAGTTGACCATGTGCAAAATTTAGCTTAGACCACATAGATATTCACACCTCATGGCTGAGTGATTTATAGAAAAGTTAAAACATTTTGTATGCATTTATCCACTCTCTTTAACATCTACATTTCCATCCATTTTAAGTCTTTTGAAGAAACTAAATGTCCCAAAGAAAACAATTTATATAGGCTTTTTAAAGTTATGTGAAACAGAGCCCAAGTAGATTAGGACTAGTATTGGTATGGTCTGAGGCAAGATAAACAAACCTATAGTTTAAATACATGAATAGAAGCATAATTTGACCAGCACTCTTGTGTGGATGTGTGTGTCTCTCGTTGGCCATACTCTACTGAACCACCCCAGACTACAGGCATCTCTTTCTTTTCTCCTTCTCTTTCCCCACCCTCCTTCAAAAAGGCAATAGCACAAGTATTCAGATGACAGAGCCCTAACTTAATTGTTCACGTGAAAAAAAAAAGAATCCGGGGATTTTAGTAGACTGAAAGCTAATATGAATCTATTTGGAATGCTAAAGGCATTAATGTAATCTCAGGTTGCATTTATTCAAGTCTTGTCCAGATCAAGGGAAATAAGATCCTCCTGTATTCTGTGTAGGTCAAGTCAACATATGGAGAATTACCTTCACTTCTGGGTGGCACATTCTCAGATGGACATTAAGAAACCACAGCACATCTAGAGAAGGGTGACCATGAGATAAATCCAAATTTCAAGAAAGCTATTCCTTTGAGCATCAAGAATGGCCTCTTTGTAGCTTTTCTCCTTTACTCCTAGTCTGGTCTCCGAGGCCAAAGGGAACGATGATAACCCTTCTTCCATATGATGGTCCTTCTGAAACTTGAAGACAGCTGTTCATGTCATTCTCAAATTTTCTCTTCTTCCAGTAAAACATCCCCAGGTCTTTCGAGTGATCCTCATATGGTATGGTCCCAAAGACCTGCATCATCCCTCCTCTGGATACGCATCAGCTTATCAGTGGCCTTATACATACGGTGCCCATAACTAAACATAATACACTCGGTATAGTCTGAGAAAAACAAAGTATGATAGAAAAGGGGTGGGGAGGTGGGGAGAACAAGCATTTATTAAGTACCTACTGAGTGCCAGCTACTATGTGAAGGCCTTGCAAATATTATCTCATTGGATCTTCACATGAACCCTGTGAGGTAGGTACAGTTATTCTTCTCATTTTACAGTTGAAGAAACTGATATGGGATTTGAACTCAGGTCTTCCTGACTCCAGGCCAAGGACTATATCTACCATACCACTTCCCTTGTTCTAGATGCTGTGCCTTCTTAACGTAGCCCAGGATTACATTACCTTTTTAAAAGTACCATATTGCAATATTAACTCATGTTGAGCATGCAGGCCACTAACACCCCCAAATCTTTTTCTGATGAACTTTCATTCAAGCTATCTAAAAGTGAAATGAATGGGCTGTCATGGCAGGCAGTGGGTTTACCTCCATTAGAGATCTTTAAGGAAAGGGTAGATGGCTATGGAGTAGAGAGAGTCCTTATTTAGGTATAGGTTGGACTGGATGATCTATGAGGGAGGGTCTTTCCAGTTCAGAGTTTCTGTAATTCTATAATTCTGTGATTTAGAGCAGACAGAAAACTTAGTGATTATCTAGCCCAACATCCCCATGGGAAAATGAAGCCCAGAAAGCTGAAGTGACTTTTTCTAAAACACAGAAAAGTTATAAGTTATAAGACCTCTAGAAACAAGGTCATTTAAGGCTAAAGAAACTGAGGTCATCTAGCCTTAAAGAGAAGATTTGGAGGGATATGTAGTAACTATTGTTAAATATTTAAAGGCAAAATTTTACTCAATATGCAGAAAAAAGTGCTTACAGAGCTGTTTAAAAACGGAATGAGGTATTTCATGAGGCCTTGAGTCCCCCTTTACTAGAAGTAGGCAAGTAGATATTGAATAACCACTTGTCAGGGAGACTGAGCCTTCCAGTAGAAAAGTACTTAATACCCATGTGGCCTTGAGCAAGTCATTTCTCCTCAACTGGCCTCTATTAACTCCTCTACAAAATAAGAGCATTGGAAACAGATGATTTCTAAGATTCCTTTTAGCTCTAAATCTTAGGTTCTTATGATTAGAAGGAAAAAGAGAAGCCTCTCAGACTGCCAATAGAGTAGACTTAGAAACTGAGAAAATGGATTTCTTCAGTTGCCAATCCAGAATCACAGGAGCCAAGTATGAACTGGTTTTATAGGATTAAACAGCTATATTCAAACAATTTCAGAATGCTTAGATAGCCTTTCAAGTGTTAGCTTCCCTGATGTACCTTTTCTGGAAAGACTGTTCCTCTCAAATGTCATTTGATACTTTGTTTTTCAACTCTATAATGCACTCATTAATCTGTGTGTGTGTGTGTGTGTGTGTGTGTATGTGTTTCTCTGCTAGGATGTAAGCTCCATGAAGGCCGAGTCTTATCTGGAATTTGGACCAGCCTAGCACAATATTCTCTTCATAGAACAGAATACTTAGTAAATGTTGAATGGACAAAATAGTGAATGGCAATAGTAGAGGGAAGCTAGGTGGTGCCAGAGTGTGCAGAGCACTGAGTCTTGTATTAGGAAGACTTCCTGAGTTCAAATCCAGCCTCAGACACTTACTTGTGTGTGACCCTGGGCAAGTCACTTAACCCTGATTGCCTCAGTTTTCTCATTTGTAAAATGATCTGGAGAAGGAAATGGCAAACTACTGCAGTATCTTTGCCAAAAAAAACCCAAATGGGGTTATGAAGAGTTGGACACAACTGAAAAATGACCAAACCACAACAAATGATAGGGTTTACTCCACCAGTAGGCAGGAGATTGGATTGGGTTTATGTGAAAAGTCCCTTTCAATTCTTTCTCTTCCTTTTCCTGTAATTTGTATATTTTGTAGAGAAATAAGTAGTTCTCTAGCAATGACTCCAGCTTTAAAGGAAATTAGGATCAAAGATTGAGAGCTTGAAGACGTGCCAGAGCCCATCTAGTCCAACCCACAGAGAGTATAAGTGACTTACCCAAGGTCACACAAATGGTCAACATCAGAGATGGGGTCTGAACCCAGGTCCAGTAATCTTTCTACCTCTGACAGTTAAAATAATCTTAATTTCCATGCTATATCAGACTATATTAACAACAAGCCTTGTCCTTTTAGGGTAAGGAAAGATACTTTTGTTAGTATTTCTAATGGCAGCATATATTAAATGTTTTTGTGTTTTTCCCTGCCAACACTGACTTCAGGATGATAATTATGTAAACATTGTAAGAAGAAAATGCTAATTAAAGTTCTGCTCTCTATTAGTGAAAAAGTATAAATAAAGTTCATGTTCCCAATTATAATAAGAAATCATTCATAAAGACACATTGCCAATAATACTTTCTCTGCTTTGCGACTGACCAGATACTCAAGTTGTTTTGCCTAATAGAGAGCAATTAGCATTCAACCCACCAAACATTTATTAGGCGCCTACTATATCCAAGGCATCATGTTTGACATACAAAGACAAAAAATGAAATGTGTCTGCCTTCAATGAGCTTGCAATCAGATACGTGTTCATGGAAAAGAAAATATAAAGAATATTTACTGGGAGATTTGGGGGAAAGGATTAATATGGGGTGGGTGGAGGGGATCAGGAAAGACCTCTGTAAGAGCTGGTACTTGAGTTGATCTTCAAAGGATGCAACAAGTTCCAGAAGGCCGCAGTGAGGAGGGAGAATGTTTAGATATATGGGACAGGCTGTACAAAAATGTAGAGGTGACAAAGAAATATCATAGATAGGAAGTAAGTAGACAGCTTGCCTAGAAAATGGAGTATATATAGGGGCAAGGAGGGGAAGCAAAGATTAGTATGAAATAAACCTGGAAAGTAGTCTAGAGCCAGATTGTAAAGGACTTTAAATGAAAAATAAAGGAGTTTGTATTCTATCCTACTGATTATTGAAAACTTTTTTTTTAACAGGAACATGATATAGTCAGAATATGAGATTATTTTGATACCTGTGTACAGAATGTATTAAAATTAAAATAAAAAGGCCACTTAGGAGGTGATGAAGGCCTGACCTCAGGCAGTGTCTGTGTGAGTAGAGAGAATGAGATTATGAAGATAGAATCAGCAGTGCTTGGGAAATGACTGAATGGGGTAGCGAGTGAGGGATAGGAAAGAGTTAAGGAAGACTGAACTCAGATGACTAGACCTAGTGATGCCTTTGCCAGAAATAGAGAAATTAGGAGAAAGCGTGAGTTTAGGGTGGAATATAAGGAGTTCAATATTAAGTATATTGAGTTGGAGATAGATATGGGACTTAAAGGTATGAACATCAAGGCAAGGCTTGGTGGAGTGAATGGGCCCTAGTGTCAGGGGGATGAAAGGCAGCATCTAGCTTCAGACACTAACTAGCTGCATGACTCTGGGCAAGTTACTTCACTTCTCTGTGCTTTAGTTTCCTCATCTGTGAAATGGGAATAATAATAGCACCTACTTCATGAGATAAAATGTTTGTGTAGTGCTATACAAATGTTAGCTGTTATGAGAAGACCTAAAGGATCCTAGTGGCATGAGATGGAAGTTCAGAGAAGTATATGTAGATTGCAGATGGAGAGATAATATATTTTTTAATTTCTTTAAGTAGTCTGAAATGAAGGGACTAAGGACAATTTTCATCTTTTTTTCTGTATGCCCTATCCAGCACCTAGCACAGTGCCTGGCAAATAGTAGACATTTGATAAATATTTCTTGACTGACTGATTATTGCCTTCCAAAGTAGTCTTGGTTGAAAGCCATTCCTCTATGAACAGGAAGCTTTCAGACAAAGAAATCAAAGCTATCTATAGTCATATAAAAGCATGCTCTAAATCACTATTGATTAGAGAGCTGCAAATTAAAGCAACTCTGCAGTGCCACCTTATTCCTCATCAGATTGGCTCATATGACATAAAAAGGAAAATTATAAATATTGGAGGGGATGTGGGAAAACTTGAATACTAATGCACTGTTAGTGGAGTTGTGAACTGATCCAACCATTCTAGAGATCAATTTGGACTCATGCCCAAAGGGCTATAAAATTATGCATATCCTTTGATCCAGCAATATCACTTCTAGGTTTGTATTGAAAAGAGATCAAAAAGGGGGGAAAGAAAATATTTGTACGAAAATATTTATAGCAATTCTTTTTGTGGTGGCTAAGAATTGGAAATTTGAGGAAATGCTCATCAACTGGGGAATGGCTGAACAAGTGGTGGTGTATGATTGTAATAGAATATTGTTATGCTATAAGAAATAATAAGCAGGATGGTTTCAGAAAAACCTGAAAAGGTTTACATGAGCTGATGTAAACTGAGTAGAACCAAGAAAACATTGTACACAGTAATAGCAATATTGTACAATGAAATATGAATGACTTAGCTCTTCTCAGCAATATAATGATGCAAGACAATCCCAAAAGACTCAAGATGAAAGATGCTATCCACCTCCAGAGAAAGAACTGATGTCTGAATACAGACTAAAGCATACTATTTTTTCTTTCATAACATTTTTATCCTTTCTTCCTTTCCTTCTTTCCTCCTTTCTCTTCTTTCTTTCTTCCTTTTTTCTTTCCTTCCTTCCTCCCTTCCCTCCTTCCTTCCTTTCTTTCTCTCTTTCTTTCTTTCTCTCTTCCTTCCTTCTTTGTTCAGTTAGAGTCTTCTTGCATGGAATGACTAATATGGAAATGTTTTATATAATTGCACAGATATAACCCATATCAGATTCCTTGCTATCTCAGAGAGCAAGGTGGGGAAGGAAGGAAGGCTAGAATTTGGAG
Organism: Petaurus breviceps papuanus; assembly: GCF_028583685.1. Lineage (NCBI taxonomy): Eukaryota > Metazoa > Chordata > Mammalia > Diprotodontia > Petauridae > Petaurus > Petaurus breviceps. The sequence goes on from NW_027185754.1 coordinate 2,475,522, forward strand.
CTCAAATTTTTTTTAAAAAAACAACAAATGTTAAAAACTGTTTTTACATGTAATTAGAAAAAAATAAAATATTATTTAAAAAAAGAAAACAAAGTCATTCCTCAAGAGATATGTGGTCAAAGAAAATGAGCAAATAATCTACGAGTGAAAAATCACAAACCATTAACCATATAAAAGGATGTACCAATCCCAAATAAGAAAAATGCATATCAAAACAGCATTGAGTTTTCATATCATACTCATAAAATTAGCAAAAAATGGCAATAGTTAATGCCAGAGGTATTGTAGAAAAACATTGTTGCTTTACTGTGGAATTACGTAAAGAGAGAGATTGACCCAGAGGTTTCATTCAAGGAACATACCCCAAGGAAACTAAAGGCACAAAAAGGTCTCATACACACAAAAATATTTGTAGCAATGCTTTTTTGTGGTAGCAAAGAACTAAAAATCACAGAAATGCTGACTGATGGAGAATAGCTAAACAAATTGTACTACATTAATATAATGGAATATCACTGTGTTTTACGAAATGGTGAATATGATGACTATAGAGAAGCATGGAAAGATTTGTATGAAGTGACACGAATTGAAACAAGCAAAATAACAATGTAAATAAAGGATAACAAAAATCAAAGCTAAATGCTTAGAAAACTAAAATGATCTAGCTTGTCTCCAAAGAAGTCACATGGAACAATCCCATACCCTCCAGTTCTTTGCAGAGGTAGGTCAGATTTTTTTGATATGTTGGTTAGTTTTACTGAACTTTTCCCCCTATTTTTTTTTGTTCTGTATGATAAGCAATGATTCTCTGGGAGTGGGGAATGTAGATGATGTAAAAACAAACAGCATCAATCAAAATGCATTTTAAAATAAATGACCCACTTTTGAACTGACCACTAAAAATTAATATTACAGGCATACTTTACAGAGATGATATAGCATAGCAGAAAGGATTTTTGAAAACCTTTAGTTACTAACATTATTATGTGGTGACATTAAGCAGTCACTCTTTGTTTCTGAACCTCAGGGTCCACATCTTTTTAAATGAGGGAGTTAGACTAAATGAGTTATAAGGACAATTACAACTCTAAATCTATGATCTCTTCCCTTAACCACAGCCATTTTTCTTCTTTTGCCCTTTCCCCCTAAATCCATGCTTATGTATTAAGCCAACTGGGACTCCAAAGGACGTTTCTGTGGTGTGTATGTGAGTGTGTGTGTGTGTGTGTGTGTGTGAATGTATGGGTATGTGCATTTATATGCATGTATACACATGCATACAAATATATACATACATATATACATCTACAGATAGATAGATATCTCCAAGAGTTTACATAAAGAGTGGATGGAAAGTAATCTCAGAAGGAAGGTACCAGCAGTGGGGGAGTTGGCAGTGGGAAGAACAGGAAAGTTCTGCAGAAAGTGGGATTTAAATAGAGTTTTGAATGAAATCCAGGAAATCCAAGAGGCAAAGGGAATCATAAAAGCATGGGGTACAAGCTGTGAAAATGCATGGAGAAAGGAGATGAAGTGTCAGATTGGAGGAAGAACAAGGAGTTAGATCATCAAGGAAGATGAGCATGGACGGGAGCAATAAAATGCAAAAAAAAAACCCTGGAAAAGTGGGAAGTAGCAGAGCTGGTATTTGAACTCTGGCTCTCTAACTCTGCATGTAGGTGTGTTACACTACTCTACCCTGCCTCTCAGGTCTCGGAAGAATTGCAGACCTTCCTGAGGACTCTGCCTATCTTCTATCGTGCCTTCCATGGTATTTTATATGCATCTGGAAACTAGCCATGCCAGTCAGGATGGGGTTAGACATTGTTCCTAGCTGCCAGCATCTCCCGGCGAACATTCCCTCTAGGCAGCATATCCAGGGAACTGAACCAGCTGCTGTGACAACAGCTGTGGGCAAGCTCCATGATTGGGCATGAACTCTGGTGAGATTGCTCATGGAGTGACTTCTTGTCAGGAGATGTCCATTCTGACCATGGAAGCAAGTGCTGGTGGGGATTCCCTGTTTACATCAACAGCTGTGCATTGGAGAGTCTCTGCTGGAAGCTGCCATGAAGTATAACTCTGGGTAGAATTGCTCTAAAAGACCATTACCAGAGGATAATAATATATCAAAGATGAGGGAGGAAGGAGAGCATCTGGATTACCATTTTCACGATGTTTATCTATGAGCAACATATTTGACATTGCTTGTATCAATGAAAAATCCTGTTATGTTTTGTTTTTACTTTATAATTCAGCATCTTGACCTTTTTTAACTCTTGATTTCTTTTCTTGAGTTAGTAAGAGCGCATTCACATTTTGCCTGAAAAAAAGTATGCCATAAGGCAAATTGAACACTTCTTGCCTGTTATTTTTTAATTGACTCTAATTTCTTTGAAAATTCAGAATGACATATTTTTTTCCAACCCTGATCCTCCCAAACTGAAATATTCTGTTTCCTTTCCATCTTCCCTCCACACCACTCCCCTCCCACCTTACTGCCTGCCTCACCCCCTGAATGAAAAAAGCAATAACTTTATAAAGCATCCAAAAACACAGTGGAAGTTTCCTGCAGCCTCAAATGGAGTGCTCTGTTATCTTTGGAATAACTTTGAAGTCCCTTTGGTGCACTATAGTCCATTTTTATGTCATGGAGCCTATTAGCATGCCTGTGGGAAACATTAATTCATACTGACATCATACCAAGGTTTTCAATCAATTGGTTATTTTGCTTTCATTTTTTTTCTTAAGCAATTAAAGTGAAAGGTGATGGTACTATTTTCCAAGGAGGATGACTTACCCTCATCAGTGACATCCCCTTGACAGCATTACAGGCAAATGGAAAACACAGCTTTTGGCAGAACGGCAAAGAGGGATGCCTGGCATTTTGCTCTGGTTTTTTAAAGGTTTGGATTGAGCTGGTGTACAGATGCTTGATACATAAAACTTGTAACCCAGTAGTCAGACACAGCTGCCTGAAACTGTTTGGTTCCGGTCACTTATGATTACTCTGATGGCAAACAGTTCTGATACTGTGGACAAACGTAGCTGACTTGGTTTGATGGGAATTTAATACATAAAGAATTTCCCTTATTTTACTTAAGAGTATGTGTCATTGTCAAAGAGAGAACTAAAGAGAATACATGTAGATTCCTATTATCTCAAATTGTTAATATTTAACATGCCTTAAAGAGCTATCTTTGTGTGCTCTACGTTCCATTAATTTAATCACCAATGCGCTGTTAAGTATCTATCAGAAATGTGACTTTTTCCACGATGTATTAATCTGGTAATGATGTCTTTCCTTTTATACTGAGATTCAGAATTGTTATCTGAAGTTACATGATAATTTTTTTCTAAAAAGTTGGCATACAATAGGAAGTATTTGGAAGAAGCCAATGACACATTAAATGAGTTGGTAAAAAATTCGAGGGATTTCTAATTTAAACAAAACATTTGGCTCACTTCCTTTCTTCAAATCCAAGAAGGCACAAACTGGGTGGATATAAGTACTCTATCCCACCCCCATAATCGCTCTACCCTGCCACATCCCTTGCCATTGTATCACAGTAACTAGGAATATTGACAATACCCTTGTTTAGAAGCAGTGTGGTATAATAGATAGAGAACTGGCCTTGGAGCCAACAAGACCTAGCTTCAAGTTATGCTACTGACCCATACTCCTTGTGTTACCCTGGACAACCTCTCACTGCTCTAAGATTACAAACTGCAGAGAAAGTGACACTACATTATTGGTAGAGGGTGTTTCCTTACTGGAGAAATGAAATTTACTAATGAAATCATTGACCCATTCTCTATCCCTAGGTGATCTATGATAGATTCTAAAGATACTCACTCTCTTCTTCAGACTTTTTAAAAACTAAAATGTTACTGCTTATGCTCCACATTTATCAGAAAAAGGAAGGAATGTTGATAAAATTAATATTTATTGACAGTATTATAGGCAAATGGAAATGTATTTATTTAATTTATATCTGTTTACAGTTGTACTTCATTTATTCAGAGATCTTTCCACAAGCAAAATCATCTATCTGAAGCAGAAAAGATGGGGAATATAAGACTTCCAAAAGTGGTATCAGTGCTCCAAAGCTTGAACCCTTTTTTTATAGACTAATTATTCTCACTTTGTACACAATTCTAACCAGCCTAATTATCTGGTTTCCCACAGCAGATTAAAAGTAGCCAATCATAAAGGAGAATATGAGGTCTGAGCTAGCAGAAAATGGCAAGAAATCACTGCTGGCAGTCTAAAAACAAAGGACGATAAAGAAAGGTTAGAAAAAGTAAATACAAGAAATCTGTATACAACCACCCACAATTTAGGCAATATATGAGATGAACTGGAGGGTCTAATGTAAGGAAGCAAATTTGACCTACATATCAATGAGTCTTGATAGAATGAGGCCCTTGAATGAATCTTGATTTGGAATAGATTTATCTCATTCTAAAAGAATATGTTAGGTAGAAAGGAAGGGGCTGGGGTGGAACATAGCATTGTAGATTTTAAAAGCATGCTCATGTAGGGAAATTCAAGAACCAAAAAAGGGAATGGTAGAGAAAAGACAGGTGAAGATCAATGGAGGGACAAAGAGAAGTGATTTCACCTCTCCATCTCTTCCCCTTCCCCCTCCCCAAAGAGTGTATACCAAACTCACAGAGCTAGAAAAATGAAATAGATTGGAGTGGCTAGGAAGTGCAGTGAATAGAGTACCAGCCCTGGAGTCAGGAGGTTCAAATCCGGACTCAGACACTTAACTCTTACTAGCCATGTGACCTTGGGCAAGTCACAACCCCAATTGCACTGCCCTCCCCCCTCCAAAAAATTTTTAAAAAAAGAAAAATTAAATAGATGAAAAGTATGAGAAACTTTACAGGGACAGGATAGAATAGCGATAAGGAATATCACAATACAGAAATATCTGCTGAAGCTCCTTTTCTTTGCCAAAAGCAAAGCAAATAAAAAGCTCTTCACTTGAACTAATTGAAATTTCATCCTTTAAAAGACAGATAAACCAAAAATGACAAATTTTATTCTATACTTGATTATAATCAATGTTGTTATTGTAAAGTCGTTTCAGTCATATCCAACTCTTCATGACCCCATTTAGAGTTTTCTTGGCAAAGATACTGAAGTGGTTTTCCATTTCTTTCTCCAGCTCATCTTTGGACATGTGAGGAAACTGAGGCTAACAAGGTTAAGTGACTTGCCCAGGGTCAACCAATGAGTAAGTCTATGAAGCCAGATTTAAACTCAAGGAAATGAAATGTCCCGACTCCAGGCCCAGCACTCTATCCACTGCAGCCCATAGCTGCCCCATTCTAATCAATAAGGAAGAACTAATTCCCAGAGTGAAAATTATGGGAAATTTTAGGAGAAAGTGATAACTCCCTCCAAGAATTTGTGATAGAGAAAAAGATGAAATCTGGGCATATTCTGAAACACATCATCATTTTTTGAAAAGTATATTACAAAGGATTCTGTAGACTAAAGTTCTATAGAAGAAGTCAATCCAAAAGACATGAAAAACTCTCAGGAATTAGCTTTTTGAGGGCACAAAAGGAAACAATTATGTCTTTTTGTTTTGTTTTTGGAGAGGGGAAGACAGGACAATTGGGGTTGACTTGCCCAAGGTCACATGGCTAGTAAGTGTTAAGTGTCTGAAGCCAGATTTGAACTCAGGTCCTCCTCACTCCAGGGCCAATGCTCTATTCACTGCACCACCTAGCTGCTCCCAAAAGGAAACAATTATGAGACAGATAAAAGAGGATTTATCTGAAGAGACCAATGTGAGTGTACTGATCTGATATTCACCACCCAACTTAGGTTTTTAAAACATGTGTACAGAGAGGGTAGCAAGAACAGGTAACAGAGGCTAAATACAAAGGGTTGGCTGAGTAATCAAGGAATAGTGTCAGGACTACTAAAACTCAGAGTGAACTGGGCCTGGCAAAGAAAGCTAAGGACAGTTAAAAGGAGATTTTTTTTCAGCTATATTGGAGGAAAGTGGGGACTCAGAGAACAGATAGTATTGCTGCTCTGAATGGATGAGACAGTGGTAACTGACAACAGCTAGCCAGCAAAGCTATTCAAATAATATTTTGTTTTTGTTTTCTCTGAAAAGAAAATTGGTCTTTGGAACTAGAGAAGATGGGGGAAAAAACTAGCTAACAGGGATTGGGCATTCAAGAAAAGTAAGGTTTGTCACATAGAAAGTCTTGTTTGATATGATTGTTGAGACACTGTCAATGATATTTTAGTGACCACAGAAATCCTGAAAGGTGCCACGGGATTGAAGAGAGTAACTGCCCCAGTTTTCAAAAAAGGAAATACAATAGAATCTATTAACTATAGGCCAATGAGTTTGACTTTGATTCTTGAGAAATGCAGAGAATATCTTACTAAAGAAATGATTTAGGGAACATCCAAAAAAAAAAAAAAAAAGGAAATCTCAATCACAAAGAACCAGGATGATCAAGAATACATCATGCGGGGGGAGGGAGGGAGGACAGGGGCCAGAGATAAGATGGCAGAGAAAAGTCAGGGACTTGCCTGAGTTCTCACTTAAGCCCCTCCAAACAACTTTAAATAATGCCTCAAAACAAATTCTGGAGTGGCTAAAGTCACAAACGTACAGAGTAAAACTATTTTCCAGTCCAAGACAACTTAGAAAATCAATAGGGAAGGTCTATTGCATCAAGGTGAGAGTGGAGTATAGTCCAGTGCAGGCCAGGACTGAGCAAACCAGACTACTAGGTGCCACTGAATCAATGGTGGCAATTTCTGGACCTCTCAGCCCACAGATGGAAAGGGCTGTCTGATAACTAATCAGAAGGAAATTATAGGGATGCCTGTGCTTGAACTAGGGGCAGTACTCTGTTATACTATTCATACTTGAATCTGGGTCCTGGGTCTCACTCCCAGGGAAAGGAAGAACACTAGCACACCAGAGCTTATAGCCAGAGGGGAGCAGAAACCCTGGTCAAAGCTCCAGGGTGAAAAAGAGTGCTTGTGGTCATTCATAAAGAAAAGTACAGGCCAGGAGAGTAGTAAACACAACTCTCCCAAGATCATTCCTACTTGGAAGGACTGAAAACTTACAGATCCCCAGAATTATCTCTGAAAATAGCTGTACAAAAAAACCTAAAGCTTCAGGCAGTTCCCTCTCTACTACAGAATCAGAACCTCACTTTAGCATAGAGTTGAAAGTCAAGAATAAGTTGGGAAAGTGAGAAAAAAGGAAAATATCCCAACTCTTGAAAGCTACTATGGTGACAGAAAAGATCAAAACACAAACTCAGAAGAAGACAACAAAGTAAAAACTCCTATAAACAAAGTCTCAAAGAAAAATATAAATTGGTCTCAGGCCATAGAAGAACTCTGAAAGATCCTAAAATCAAGTAAGAGAAGTAGAGGAAAAATTAGAAAAAGAAATGAGAGTGATGCAAGAAAATCATTAAAAAAAAAAAGAATCAATATCTTGGCAAAGGAGGCATAAAAAAATACTCCAGAAAATCACACTTTAAAAACCAAAAGAGGCCAAATAGTAAAAGAAGCACTAAAAGACAATGAAGAGAAGAACTCCTTTAAAAACAGAATTGGCCAAATAGAAAAAGAGTCACAAAAAAAATCCACTGAAGAAAAGAACTCCATGAAAAGTAGAATTGGACAAGTGAAAGCTAATGATATTATGAGACATCAAGAAATAAAAGAACAAAATCAAAAGAATGAAAAAATAGGAAAAAATGTGAAATATTTCATTGGAACAACAACTGAGGTAGAAAATAAATTCAGGAGAAATAATTTAAGAATTATGGTACTACCTGAAAGCCATTATTAAAAAGGAGCCTAGACATCACCTTCAAGAAATTGTCAAGGAAAGCCTCCCTGATATTCTAGAACCAGAGGGTAAAATAGACATTAGAAGAACCCACTGATATCCTCCTGAAAGAGAGCCCAAAATGAAAACTTCCAGGAATATTATAGTCAAATTTCAGAGCTCCCAAATTAAGGAGAAAATACTGTTAAGTTATAAAGAAACAATTCAAATATTGTGGAACCACAGTCAGGATAACAGAAGATTTAGGAGTTTCTACATTAAAGGATTGGTAACTTGGAATATGATGATCTAGATGGTGAAAAAGCTAGAATTACAACCAAGAATCATTTATCCAGAAAAACCGATTGTAACCCTTCAGGGGGAAAAAAAGATTTTCAAGGATTCCTGATGAAAAGACCAAAGCTGAATAGAAATTTTGATTTTCAAATACAGGATTCAAGAGAAGGATAAAAAAGTAAACAGGAAAGAGAAATCATAACTGTTTACATTTCTACTTGGGAAATTGATACTTGTAACTCCCCAAAACTTTCTTATTTTTAGAGCAGTTAGAAGAGAATACATAGATGGAGTTCACTGGTATGAATTGAATATGATAAGAGTATTATCTCAAAAAAAAATAAATAAAACAACTAAGGGGTGAGAAAAAGAGAAGAGAAAAGGGAGAGGTAGAATGGGGTAAATTATCTGACATAAAAGATTATAAAAAAGCTTTTACAGTGGAGAGGAAGATGGGAGAAGCAGGGGGAAAGTGTGTGAACATCAGAATTGGCTCAAAGAGGGAATAATATACTGTTGTAGTACCAATGCAATATTTACAACACCCACGATCATGATAAAGACCTTTACTATAAATAACACATGACATTCAATTACAAAATATATCAGATTATCCAGATAGAGGATAGAACTGAAGGATTTATTTAGACACCAGAAAACCCAATCCCAAAACTAGTAAGCTGATTCCATCATAGTACCAAAGATATTCAGAAGCCATAATAATTCTGAGAGCCACAGCATCCTTCAGCCTTCCCACAAACCAATACAAGATCAATATCTACTCAGGAGCTTATCTGACTCCTTGCCTGAGTGTTCTCTCTCCTCCACCCATCTGGCTTGCTCTGAACCAGCTTCCTGTGGGCTCTGCTTCCTTTTAGCAAAACTCCTCCCACCACAGGCTCCATGTGACTACATTCAGCCTATCAGGGGGCAGAGTTTACTTTTCAAAGCAGGAGAGGTCTTCAAACTTCCCCCTAGGTCTATTAAGCATCAGGGAAGATCTTCAAATTCCCATTCTCATTACACATACACACTCAATTGGGTATGGAAATTTGTCTTACCCTACAGGAAAGTAGGAGGGAAAAGGGAAAGTTGGGGGGAAGGCTGATAGAGGGAAGAAGTATTGGGGAAGATAAAAGTCAGAAGAAAAACACTTTTGAGAATGGATGGGGAGAAAGGAGAGAGTGAGTAAGATAAATGGGGAAAATATGATGGAGGGAAATACATCATTAGTAATATTAATTGTGAAAAATTTTTACAAGTTTCTCTGATAGACTCCATTTTTCTTTTTCTCTTTTTTTATTTTTTAGTTTGCATCATTCATTTCCATAAGATTTTGAGTTACAAATTTTCTCCCTAATTTTCCCTACCCACCACCCCAAAACAGCATTCCCACTGATATCCCCCCACCCAATCTGCTCTCTCCCATATCTTTCCCCATTCCCCCTTCAGCTTTCCAGTAGGGCATGGTGTATCTCTATGCCCCAGTGCCTGTATATCTCATTTCCCAGTTACATGTAAAATAATAATAATAATAATAATATGTATATATAGTTTTAAACATTTGATTTTAAAACTTTGGATTCCAGATTCTTTCCCTTCTTCCCTTGTCACCCACCCTCACTGGGAAGATAAGCAATTCAATATAGGTTGTACATGTGTAGCTATGCAAAACATTTCCATAGTGGATATATTGTGAAAGACTGACTATATTTTCAAAAGTGGGTGCTTTCAACTTCCCTCCCCCACAGCCTGCCCTCCCTTCCATTATCGCCCCCTCTCTTCCCCTTCCCCTCTACTCTCCTGTAGGGTGAGATACCCTATTTAGTGTGTATGTCGTTCCATCCCTAAGCCAAATTAAATGAGAATAAGGTTGACTCATTCCCTTTTGCCTTCCTGTTCTTCCCCACCATTGTAACAATTTTCCCTTGTCTCTTATATATGAGATAATTTACCCCATTCTGTCTCTCCCCATCTCCTCTCATTATATTCCTCTCTCACCTCTTAATTTCACCTTTTAAGTATCATCCCTTCCTATTCGATTGGTCCTGTGCCCTCTGTCTATGTATACCTGTAGACATATATACACACACTCACATGTATTCATACGCCCATATGTCCTCCTACATAGACATATATGTATGTATGAATATACATACATATACATATATATATATACATTTCTATTCCCTTCAACTATTCTCATATTGAGAAAAGTTTCATAAGTTACAATTATTTTTCCATGTAGGAATATGAGTAGTTCAAAATTGATAAGATCCTTATGATTTCTTTTCCCTGTTTACCTTCTCAAGCTTCTCTTGCTTCTTGTATGTGAATGTCAAATTTTCTATTCAACTCTGAATTTTTCATCAAGAATACTTGAAAGTCCTCTGTTCCACTGAATGACCATATTTTCCCCTGAAACATGATACTCAGTTTTGCTGGGTAGGTGATTCTTGGTTTTAATCCCAATTCCTTTGACCTACAGAATATCATACTCCAAGACCTTTGATCCCTCAGTGTAGAAGCTGCCAGGTCCTGAGTTATCCTGATTATGTTTCCACAACACTGAAATTGTTTCTTCCTGGCTACTTGTGCTATTTTCTCCTTGATCTGGGAACTCTGGAACCTGGATATAATATTCCTAGGAGTTTTCTTTTTGGGATCTTTTTTAGGAGGTGATGGGTAGACTCTTTCAACCTCTATTTTACCCTCTGGTTCTAAAACATCAGGGCAATTTTCCTTGAGAATTTCTTGAAGGATGGTTTCTAGGTTCTTTTTTTGATCATGGCTTTCAGGTAGTCCAATAATTTTTAAATTATCTCTCCTGGATCTGTTTTCCAGGTCAGTGGTTTTTCCAATGAGATATTTCACATTGCCTTCTATTTTTTCATTTGTTTGGATATGTTTAACAGTATCTTGATTTCTCATAAAATCATTAGCTTCCATTTGCTCCAATCTAATTCTGAAAGAATTATTCACTTTAGTGAACTTTTTAGATTCTTTTTCCATCTGGCAAATTCAGCTTTTTAAGGCATTCTTCTCCTCATTGGCTTTTTGAGCCTCTTTTGCCATTTGAGTTAGTCTATTTTTTTAAGTTGTTATTTTCCTCAGTAAGGTTGTTGACTCTCATTTCACAATTTTCTTGCATCATTCTCATTTCTTTTCCCCATTTTTCCTCCACTTTTCTTATTTGATTTTCTTTTTTTCCCAAGTGCTTTATTAACTTTTGATTTACATCATTTGTTTCCGCCAGATTTTGAGTTACAAATTTTCTCCCTGTTTTTCCCCTACCCACAGCCCCAAAATAGCAGTCCCACAGGATATGCCCTCCTCCAATCTGCTCTCTCCCATATTTTCTCCCATACTCCTTTCTACTTTTCCAGTAGGGCATGGTGGATGTCTATGCCCTAGTGCCTGTATATATTATTTCCCGATTACATGTAAAATATCTCTTATTTGATTTTCTTTTTTTTTTTAGAGCAATCGGGGTTAAGTAACTTGCTCAATGTTACACGGCCAGTTATTTCTGGGTGTGGTGCTAAGTATCTGAGCCCAGATTTGATCCCCAGGTCATCCCGACACTGGGGCCGGTGCTCTTACTCACTAAGCCACGTAGCCACCCCTCTCTTATTTGATTTTCAAAACCCTTTTTAAGCTCCTCTGCAGCCTCTAACCAGATCACATTTTTCTTGGAAGCTTTTGGTGCAGGAGTTATGACTTAACTGTCTTCCTCCTGTTCCACGCTTTGATCCTTTTCTCCCCAAAATAGGAGTATAAAGTTGGGTTGCTCCATTTGCTTTGCTTCCTTTGCTTGCTCATGTTGCCACTCAATTACTTGACTTTTGAGCCTTTTGCCACAGTAGAACTCTGCTACCCGCGGGGGGTGCTTTTTTTTGTCCCAATTGTTGGGGTTTTCTCAGCTGCTGTAGGTATCAGTTGGGTACCCTCTGAAGCCTCCACACACTCTGGCACACTACTCATGCACCCCAAGACCTCCACCCTAGGCCATAATCCTGATCCAAGCAGGTTAAAAGAAGAGGGATTACCCCTCAGACTGGTAGCTTGGTCCCCCTACAATCTGCAGACCAGGAGCTCTGAAGCAACCACGAGGTGGTGGCTGCCAGGCCACAGCACCTCAGCCACTTCTTGCCCCAAGGGTAAAGGCTGGATTGCACTCCAAATTCCCAGGACCCAAAGTCCACACTGCACAGACCTCTAACTTTGTCCTTGGCATCTATGGGTTGATAATGCTGGAAACCACCACAGTTGCTATAGGAGACTTATAAGAAAACATGGGCAAGGGTTAGAAAACATGCATCAGTTAGGATCTAAAAGCATGAATGAAGTATTTATTAAGCACTTATTATTTACAAAGCATCCTACTATTTTGTGCAAAGCACCTGGGGATACAACCTGTTCTCAAGGAGTTGACATTCAAATGTGGATTCACTACTCCTTTCCAGTGAGGAATCACATTAAGAGATCATAAATGCATCTAAATAACAAGTTGAAGTCATCGTTTTGCACTTTTCTTTTAAGATGGAGAAAGGGACTGGACCTGTAATATTGCTAGTATAGGGAACTCTCTCTTGAGGAAACACCCTCTACCAATGCTAGTCAACACGTTACCTGCAATCCTTAATTCCACAGAGTTCTGTGGGGGCACTGAAAGGTTAAGTGACTTGCTCAGAGTCACAACCCCCATCTGAGACAGACACAGACTAGCTCTCTATACAGTATACCACGTTGGCTCTATATCATTCTCTCTTAGAATATTAATAAGGTGCACTGACTTCTTATCTACATTCCTTAGAAGACAGAAATATAGGGGAGGTAATGAACAGGGCTTGTTCAAACCGCTTTTAGTAGAGATATGTTTTCCAAATTGCTTTTGTTGGTTTCTAAGCATGTCATAGCTAAGACCCTTGGCTTTTGTCTAGTACAGCAGAACAAATAACAAATTCATGCATTCTCTTTCTGCTTATACTTCAAATAAATAGGCCAATTGTTTGGCTAAGAGGTTGAACTTTTGTTATTGACCATTAGTAAATTAAATTGTTTGGATTTCTCAAGCTTGGTATTTCACTCCAGGAAACATAATAGTTTCTTATTTCACACCTGTGATCAAGACACAATACATGACAAACAAATTTGAATTTCACTGTGAGACATGAAGCATAAATTTACAAGATAATTTAGTCATATATTAATTGATTCTTTGCCAAAGTTTGATTTTTGCTTGCAACAGGCAAACAGGCTTTATAATCATTACAATCACCAAATTTCAAAAATAAAGGCTCTGATTTAGGCAATAAACATTTATTAAGCACCTACTATGTGCTGATCACTGGGGATACAAAGAAAAGGAAAAAAAATGTCCTGTTCTCAAGGACATTAAGTCTAATGGGGGAGACAAGATGCAAACAGCTATGTACAAACAACTGTATACAGGCGAAAGTGGAGAGGGTCAAGGAAAGGAGGCACCAGGGGCATGGAGAAAGTCTCCTCAGCGAAAGAATCGCAGACATGGGAGAGAGTCAAAGAAAATGCCCACAGGGGGAAGGTGGAATGTCCTGTGGAAGGAACAGGAAGAAAGCCGGGATCACTGGCTCACTTGGTGGAGAGGGGTGTAAGTTGTAAGAAGAAGAAAGGGGGGCAGGGCATAAAGGGTTTTGAATGCCAGGGGATTTTATATTCGATCCCAGAGGTAATAAGAAGGTGCTAGAGTTTATTGAACAGGGTGATGACATGGTAAAATCTGCACTTTCAGAAGATAACTTAGACAGTGGAGAGACCTGAGGCAGGAAGACCAAGCATTAGACTCTGGAAGTGTTCAGGTGTGGGATGATGAAGTCCTGCGTCATGGTGGTAGCAACATAGGAGCAGAGAGGAGACCATATGCAAGAGAGAACATGTAGGTGAAATCAACAGACAGGGACAACACACTGGGTATAGGAGATGAGAAAGTACAGATGACATCTAGGTTGTGAGCCTGGGGGGTTGGGAAGATAGTGGTGCCTTAGACAATAAAAGGCTTTTTGGAAGGGGGGAAGGTTTGGGGGAGTTAAGTACATCTAGTCAAAGACCATGAGAGATCAGAGGCACCATAGAAATAACTGAGGCTAAACCCTTTATCTCACATAGGAGGAAGCTGAAGCTTCCCAGAGAGAGAAAATTACTTACCCAAAGCCATACAGTGAATTAAAGTCAGATAGGACTAGAATAGTGTTCTTTATGCCAACCTGTCTCCTATGGAACTGTGCTAACCAAGATTCACAATCAAATGATTTGGGTTTTTATCTCTGCAGCATTTTCCTAGACATGTCAATGGTGGTGGTGATGGGTGTGTGTGTGTGTGTGTGTGTGTGTGTTTCTGTTCTTAAAGAACTGCCTAGAGCACTTAGAGTGACTCACTCAGATTCACATAACAAACATATGGCAGAGGTAAGACTTGGGGTGGGGGTGTATAATAAATGCATGCCAGGCACTTTACAACAGCCTCATAACAACCCCATGAGTGAGGTGCTGTTATTATCTTCATTTTACAGTCAAGGCAAACAGAGGTTAAGTGACTTGTCCAGCATCACAGAACTGGGAAGTGTCTAAGACCAGATTGGAACTCATATCTTCCTGACTCCAGGTCAATCACTCTATCCACTGTACCACCAGCTGCCTCTGACTTTAGCCCAGTTCTTCCTGACTCTAATACAACTCCTCTCCACTTTGCCATCCTGCCTTTTTGAAGACTTTTACTCAATATCGATCCCCATGTCTCAGAAAATAGTACATATGATTAGTGGTAATAGTAGTAATAATAATTATATCAGTAATAGTAATATTTATACTAATAATATCAATAATTATAGCAGTAATAACAATAATACTTATATCATGCAGGCAGTATTAAACAGGAACCGTGGATTGAATTAGAGAGATTTGATTCCAAATATTGGTGCTGCCATTTTCTAACTGGGTAACTCTGGACAAGTCTTTCACTTCTTAAGACATCTAGTTTACAATCTTTAATTGATTCTATAATTCAATTAAAGAGGAATTCTGCCTGATAAAGTATCATAGCCATCTTGTTGCTTGTGTTAATTGGGGCTGAGGCATGTAAGATATCCCTCTTACAGGATCACAAGGTCTAAGCAGCCTTCAGAGGTCATCTAGCCCAACACCCTCATTGGATACTAGGGAAACTGAGGCACAAGGAAGTAAATGATTTGCCCTGGGTCACATAAGAAATATGAGAAGTGGGATTTGAACCCAGATCCTATGAGTTGAGAATCAGTGTTCTTGCTACTATGCCATTCTTTCTCCCATATCTCACAAAAGAAAACTACTGCATCTAAGAATTCTTAGCTTCCTTCAAGGCAGGTTCAAGTATCACCTCTTATATGAGGACTTTCCTGATCTTCCCAGCTTCCAGGGCCCCACACCCATACCCACCAGCACCTAATATTTTCTATTTACCTTGTGTAAAATTTTTTTTTTTGCTTTTTGGAAGGCAATTGTTAAGTGACTTGCCCAAAGTCACATGGCTAGTAAGTGTGTCAAGTGTCTGAGGCTGGATTTGAACTCAGGTCCTCCTGACTCCAGGGCCAGTGCTCTATTCACTGTGTCACTTAGCTGCCCCTTGTGTAAATTTTTGTATTTAATTGTATGTGCTCATATTGTGGCCCCTAAGAGAATGTCAGTTCCTTGGAGGAAGATACTTATATTTTTGTCTTTTTATCCCCAATAACCAGTGAAGTGCCAGGCACATAGAAGATATTTAATAAACAATTGTTGATTGATTTCTTGGGCAGTAACTGACTTGCAAGCAAGCATATCCCTGTGTACAGAAAACATTCTGTACTTGATTCTCATCTTGGAAAATAATGGCCTCAAAGAGGATACCAGCACATTCAAGTAAGGTATTTATTTCAAACCATTGTAGCTTATGAATAGAAACTACAGAGACTGTAGTTAGGACTGAAATATCACCAAACTGAGTGCCACTAGTCATGGAAGTTGGCAGACGGTGTCAGTGGGAGGAAAATCAGTATCAGAGAATCAGAGATTTAGAGTTGGAAGGTACCACCAAGGTCATTCTGTCCATCTTCCTAATTTTATGAATGAGCAAGTTGAGGCTTATGTGTGTAAGAAGGTTACTTGCCCAAGGTCACAAAGGTAAGAAATGCCAATGCCAAGAATCAAAACGCAGCTCTTCTGATAGAAAATCTAGCATTCAAGAAGCACCTTGAATAGGACAGATGAAAGATTTGGGCAAGAGCCCAATCTAGCATATGGGCGGTTCTAGGAATTCTATAGTGAGTGAAATGGGGAGGACAGCAAATTTGGGAGAGATACTGTCTCCCATAAGGGTCCCAAAAGAAAATATCTTTTTAGGAATTAAATTAAAAATCTGGGGAAAAGTTCATGATATTTCCTATTTCCCAGTCAAGAATGTCAAATAGTCCCATGAAAAGTTTAGTGAGATATCTCAGAAGGAACAGTTTGGAACTATACCCAAAGAGCAATAAAACTGTGCATACCCTTTGGTCCAACAATACCACTACTAGGTCTGTATCCCAGAGCATACAAAAGGGAAAAGCACCCACATGTATAGAAATATTTATAGGAATTCTTTTTGTGGTAGCAAAGAATTGGAAATTAAGGTGATGCCCATCAATTGGGGAATGACTGATCAAGTTGCGGTATATGAATGTAATGGAATACTATAAGAAATGATGAACAGGCAGATTTCAGAAAAACCTCGAAAGACTTACATGCATTGATGATGAGTGAAGTGATCATAATTGTGCACAGTAATAACACTGTGTGATGAACAACTCTGATAGATAAGACTCAAGATGGAATATGCTATCCAAATCCAGAGAAAGAACTATGGGATCTGAATGCAGATTGAAACACACTATTTTCTTTTTTTTTTTCTTTCTCATGGTTTTTCCCTTTTGTTCTGATTCTTCTTTCACAATATGACTAATGTGGAAATATGTTTAATATGATTGTACATGTATAACCTATATCAAATTACATGCTGTGTAATATAGAGGGGGAAAGGGAAGAGGGGAGAAAAAATTGGCACTCAAAATCTTATAAAAGTAAATGTGGAAAACTATCTTTACATGTAATTGGAAAATAAAATAAAATACTATTAAGGAAAAAAAACATACTTTTCCTTGTTCAATATAGTGATTTTTGGTAAGACAAAGGTTTTTTTTTTAATTTACACAAGCTATAAATATTTGTAGAGACATAAAAAACAAAAAATTTTGTATAAAGTAAAAAACATGAATTTGATCAATATTTTGGAGTATTCAGTGGTATTCTCTTATATTAATAATAAATATATGATCACTTCTGTTTCTCTCATAAAATATTCAGCAATGTAATGTATTTGAGCCAATAATCATGGATCTTATCCTATGGAACTACTTTTTAAATTTTTAGTAAATTGATTGTTTCAATTATTTTTCTTAATGTAACTACTCTGTTGTTAATTATATGAATGGTGAGAAAGCTTTCTTTTCTTAAAAAAAAAGATATCTCTCAAAGAAGAAACTTTTGGTCCATAACGGTGAATGAAAAACAAGTGCTACAGCTGAAAAACTTACCATGCTAGATTTTGCCCATCAGTAAATCTATATACAGTTGGGCCAAATAGGACTCTAATGTAATATTAGAGGTATCCATAGGTTTCACCAGAAGAATGAAAGGGTCCAGATCACAAAAAAACATCAAGAACTTCTCATGTAAAAGTCCTGCACAAGTATGAGCTGAGGTTCCTTTCACCTTGGGGATTTGGGGATTCTGTGATGATTGAAGTAACTGTAAATTTTTTCAAACATGGTTAGTTTTTTTTTTAATTTAAGGGTTACAAAGTACTTTATCAATGTTATCTCACTTTATTTATCCCAACAGCTGTGGGGGGTAGGTGCCAATAATATACCTATTTTACAGATGAGGGAACTGAGGCAGATGGTGACTTTTCCAAGTCACTTGCATCTAATAAATAACTGAGGCCAGTTTTGAGCTCAGGTTTTCTCTACTGCAGGTCCATTAGTTCCAACCGTTGCAGCACCTAGCTACTATATGGAGTGCTTATGCAACTTGAATTACTAAGGGATACATTTCCCAGAATGTTTGAACATCAAGAAAGTAAGTCATGGATTTGGAGCTGTAAAGGACCCACATCATTTTGCAGTTGAAGAAATTGGGCCCCTGAATGGTTTCATGACTTGTCCAGGGTAACACAAATAGTAGGTACTTCAGACAGCTATGTGGTTGTGCAATGGAGAGCACTGAGTTTGGAGTCAGGATGATCTGACCTCAAATCTAGCTTTAGTACATTAACAAGCTGTATGACATTGGGTAGGTCACTTAACTTCTGTCTGCCTCAGTTTCCTCAATACAAAATGGGGAAAATAGTAATACCTACTTTCTAAAGTTGTTGTGAGGTTCAAATATAATAATATTTATAAAGTACTTAACACAATACCTAGCACATTGTAGGCAGTTAATAAATTCTTGTTTTCTTTTCTTGGAACTCAAGGTTCATTGCCCTTTCCACTACATCCCCCTGCTTCTCAAATCTTTCTGTGTAATTTTCAAGGGCAATTTTTGAACCACAAAACATTCTGGATATTCTTAGTTGCTACTTCTTTTCTTAGAGAAAACCTTTTCCACCTATGCACTTTTTTATGGACCACTCTCCCCCTTTACCTTTTAACAGTGTAGAGAAAGGTAAAGATGTATATTCTATTCCAGACCCTAGCCAAATCACCACATGTCTTGAACTAGAGAGATTATTTTTGTTGCATAGTATAAAGCCAAGCATGAGCAGCTTTCCAGAGGATGGCTGCTGTGAACAGCTTTTCAAGATTCTGATTACACAGTATAGTGAACACTCTATTCAATAACAAATCAGATCAAAACATTCACAATAAATCAAGGTACACCATTCACAATGTTACAACTTATCACAGATAATCAAATACAGCATTCACAACAACTTATCACAGAAAATGGCCACATAGTTTTCACCAGAGTGGTCACACAGTTTTGAACAAAGTATGATCATTTAGTCAATCAATCACTTAGTAACTCAATCATTCAATCAACTCAATCATTCAGTCATCCTTAAGGGTCACAAAATACAATAGTCAAAGTTCTCCACTCATGGGGCACACTAAGTCACAATATTAGTCACTACTCAGCACTCTCTTAAGGGGTAGTATAAAATACACAGGCCGTCCACCCTTCAGTCACAAATAGGTTACAATCTTCTGGGTTAGTACACAGTATCCAAGTAAAGTCTTCTTTCAGTTTGACTTGGAGTAGTCTCTCAGATTCCCTGGATCCCCTTCCATGGTCCCAGCTCCTACCTGGATTCATCAACTCTCACCTGGGTTCAAAGACAGACAGCTCCCAGTTCCTTGTCCAGCTCTCCACGCTGTTCCTGTTCCACTCTGAAACTCACAGTGTCCAGTCCACCTTAAATCCTTCACAGTCTCTGTTCCCGGGAAGTTAAGGCTTCAAAAGCCACAAACAGGATCATGGAAAGTACCACTATCACAGTCATGCTTCCTCAGCCTCCGGCAGCTCCCAAGAGAAGCTGGTAGCTCCCCAGCAGAAGCTCCAGCTGGTTCCTAGAAACAAAATCACTTCACTCAGGTTCCGAAAATCAAAATCATTCTCTCCAGACTGGGCCTTTCCTCTTAGCCTCCATGAAGCTTATCCCAAGGAGTTTTGACTCTCCCTATCTGGGGCTTTTCCTTATATACAGTATTGCTCCTCCCTTTTCATCCCCTTCATGTTAAGTCAGCAACAGGAGTTCATACCTTCTGTTTCTTTAACAGAGGCTTAATTTGAACTAGGTGCTAAGAACCTCTTAGCTTTCCAATACAAAGGGATCTTTAAATTTCATTACTATAACACATAGATACTAGCATTAATATTGAATGAAAAATCTTCAAACACCTAATATTTGCTAAATAAACTCAATTGGTTGATAACTAATCCTCTTCTATCTCATTTGTAGGAGAATTTCTGAACTAGCTACTTAAAAAATTTGAAGAGACTGTTTTAAGATCTTGACTGCCCCAAGATTAGATCAGAGTCATGGAGGAGTATGCCATTTTGCAAATAAAAAAGGAGGAGAAGACATGATAGAGAAGTAGCTTTAGTTTTCTAGTTTTAATAACGATGATAAATGAATTTTTGCCTGGCTACGGTATCTTGCAGGAACTTGGGATACATAGTACCCCAAATCCCAAAATACATCTTTTTTTAAAGCTTATTAGAGCCAACTTGTACATTTTTTTTTCAAAAATTTGAAATAACAGGTACAATGATTCAGGAAGTCATTTATTTAAGAAAAAGCAGTAAGAATCTAGCCTTCATTTGTTTCATAGTTCCTGATTATAAGAAAGTCTAAAGAGATGGGACACTATATGGCCGATGAATGTCTAAGTCTAAAAATAGGCCATCATGTCTATACAAAGAGGGCACTATCATCATCTCCCCCCCTCCAGATCTGTCCATATGTGGCAGATTTCCTCTCAGAAGAAAGATCAAACTCCATAGAATGCATCATTTATATGCCACTCCCTATTATTGAACAGCATGGGGACTGTTAATGAGAAGCAACGGCTAAAAGAACATTTCCATGAGTTGGTTTCCAGGCAGGCCATAGTGAAAAAAAGAAAAAGAGGGGGAAAAAAAGACAGTGCCCTCTGGGAATTACATTTTTTTTAAATGAGAAGAACAAACATGGTGCTTGGATTTCTTCCCCCCTACCCCCCAGTTTCTCAGTCATTGCAACAGCTTGAGGTAAAGAATTTGCAAAACACACATGGAGAGCTTTTTGCCTCTGATTTTTTTAATCTCGGAAGTCCAACAGTGATGATGAAGGTAACTGTGACATTTGCAATTTTCCATGCACCAGCCCATCCCATTTTCTTCTCTGCTGCCACTTACATGGTACAGTAAACCTCCAGCATTGACAATAATTATAGCCTGAATAAAACCAAGAGAGTAATATGAACAAAGCTTTTCTGTAATTGCCTTTTCATTATTTGCTAACAGTTAGTTATTCAGTCACAGGGAAAAATTACACAGTAATTGGCTGACAATAGGAAACTAATGCTAAATCCCAGAACTATGATATTTTTGCTTGTTGGTCTTTAGACCTTTTATTCATATTTTGATTAAACAGCTAGAGCATTAAACTGATAGATGAATGTAGCCTTGGTCAAATTCCATAACCTTCCTTTCTATCTCATTCAAAAATATGAATTTAAAGGAGCACATACAGTAGATCTGTAAATACTGTAGTCAATTGACTTTCAAATAAAATTCTACTGCTCGCTCCAGGTCATAAATAAGGAATGGTAGGTATAATAGCATAGACCTCTTTTTAACAAATCAGTCTTCAGTTTAATATTTTGCAAGAAAGACATGAAAATAGGATGATGCCTTCTCTTTTGTATTCCTGTGTTTCCTTCATTCATTTCTCTAAACTTGTTCCTCTTCTTTCTTATAACTCCCATCTCACCTCACCTTCACTAATCTCAGAGCCATTATAAGAATGAAAAAAATTGCAAAATATTTCAGCCATGTTTAAGGGTTTATCTACTCATACTGACTGTGACATATATGTATGTGTGCATATATACGCACACAAACACATATACATATATGTACACATACATTTGTATTATGTGGAAAGAGGAAACTAAAGAATGTTAAGTATTTACTGTCTTTTACATTTGATCAAAATATGAAGTTGTTCATGTGTCTCTTGTTGCCCATTTTGTTTGTGAGCCTCAGTTTCCTCATCTGTAAATGAAGAAGTAGACCACTAAATGGTGTCTAAAGTTCATAATCCTAAGTTATGGTGGATCTCTTTTTGACCCAAAACAATGGATGTTTTATGTTGATGTCTTTTTGGCTATAAGCTCTGTGAGGCCAAGAAAGAATTATTTTAAAAATTAGCCTGCATATAAAAGAGTGACAGCATGATGTGGTGGTTAAAGAACTGGCCTGGGTGTCAGAAAGACTGGGGAAAAGTACTGTCTCTGAAATATACTGACTGTGTGACCCTGGCCAAGTCACTTTATCCCAAAGTACCTCTAGGTAGTTCTTTGAAATTGTATACTACAGAGAAGGTGCATACCTGCACTGGTATAGGGAGTTTCCTTACCAGGTGATTCCTATACCAGTGCAAACAAAGGTACAAACCAAAGACAATGTATATAAGCCTTCAATAGTAAAAGCACCTATTCCTTCCTTCAGGACCTCACCAGGGAGTGATGGTGAACTGGTATTTTGAAGGTAATACCAGCAGAGCCCAAGCTCTGCCATGTCCTTCCTATTAAGCTAGAAAGGTACTGAATCTAGGCAGTCTGTGGTATCCTAGTATAGAGAGGCTTTTTATTTGTCTCAGGAACAATGCATGAAAGCTAAAGGCTATTTCCTGTGTCATGGGCAGCTAGATGGCACAGTGGATAAAGCTCCAATAAAGTAGACTCATCTTTCTGAGTTCAAATCTGACCTTAGACACTTATTAGTTGTGTGATCCTGGGCAAGTCACTTAATTCTGCCTCAGTTTACTCATCTGTAAAATGATCTGGAGAAGGAAATAGTATCTCTAATATCTTTGCCAAGAGAACCCCAAATGGAGTCATGAAGAGTCAGATACATAGAGTTGAAAATGACTAAACAACAACATTTGTGTAACTGGGGAAGCAGTAAAGAGGCAGTGTGATGTAGTGGTTAGAAAGCCATTTAGGAGTCAGGGAGACCTGGGTTCAAATCCTATCTCCTATGCCTATTTGTTATGTGAGCCTTGGCAAGGCATTTAACTTCTCTGAGCCTCAGTTTCTTCATCTGTAAAGTGATGGATTTGGCTTCAATGACCTCTAAGGTCCCTCTTATCTTTATTTCTATCATCCTATGACTAACAGATCTACAAATCCTTGAGATATAGAGAAGTCCTTTTCATGGTACAGTATTCTCCGGGAACACTCAATGAAAGTTAGATAATGATAACATAACTGGGAAGAAAAATTAGCTCTGAGAGCCGGTGTTTTTAACACTTAGGCCATTTTTAATGGGAAAATATATGTTATCTTGGTTAAACAGACAATTTGTTTGATGTCTATAGTAAAGCTGCAAATAAGAAGGAAATGCAGCTGAAAGTGTCTAGCCTGCTAGAGATAAGCATGAAGAGCCATCTGGCTAGGGAACCAACATGCTGTGGAATTCAAGGGCTGGGATTTCTGTTTGTTTGCTTGGGAAATGAAAAGAAGAGATTGCCCACTTGCACCCATTTGAATAAGTAGATCTCATTTTTTGAGATTTTAAGAATGGCTTGAAAGAAGATGTAAAGAATGGGATCTGCCAAGGTCTCGGCAATTCAGAGAAAGAGAAAAAAATGAAGGAAAATGAGGTACCTTGGCTTAAATATCATCAGTAGGAATTAGTGACACAGGATTACACTACACTGTGGCAGAAAAATGCCAGGTTGCCATTTTTTGGAAAAAAAAAAAAAACAGCTGTTATACTCTGTAACCAAATACAAACTAGAGAGGGGCCTTTGTCAACAAACCCAAGCTCAGCTTGATCACATGACTCTGATATTCAAAAGCCTTCACTGGCTCCTGATCACCTACCCAATCAAGCACAGACTCTCTAGTCTGGTCCCAGTCTATCTGGGTAGCCTCACCTCCCATTTTTTAGCTGGACTCTAAACTGGAGCAGTCACCACTCCTTAAATGTTCCCCAGGTGTTTCTGTTTCTGTCTTCTTTGCTCATGGAGTTTCTCTTACCTAGGAATCTTATCCTTCCCCCAAGACCTGAGTACAAAGTCTTCCCCATCACCTCCATTAGGAAAAAAGTCACTGTCCTTTCTGTGCTCCATTACTTATCACATTCTGCTTTGTATAATGGTAATTGATATGCCTGCCTCATCTCCCGTACTAGACTGTCAGCTTTCTGAAGGGAGGGATGCATATTTTTTACATTTCCCTTACTCCCTAGCCCAATGCTCTGGTCATAGCAGATACATTAAATATGCTGAATGAATGAATAGATAAATAAATAAGTGAGTGATGTGAAAATCCATATTCAAATCACGCAGAAGCAGGTTCAGATTTATTTTTCTAGTAAAGTATTAGCCCTAGAACCAGAAATAAATTTCATGCTTTTATAGTTGTTCTTTTCGTTATCTTTTTCATTCCCAGGTTGATCGTTGGTGTTTTGGTGTTGTTACTTGCTGCTGTTAATTTTTTTCAATAATGGATGTCCCAAAATCCATTTGATGACAATGAATAAACATTCTGGGTACATATAAGCAATGGATTGCAATTTCTTTTACCATACTTTTCCCTGTTCTATCTATTTTGAAATGTTTGTATTAATTATTAAGTTCATAAAAAAATGAAACATTTAAAAAGGACATAATATTAGCTATAAATACATTAGAAAGAATGTGTCTAAACATAGTCACCTTATTACCTCTCCTCCAATGCAATGGAGAGAACATGTTTGGAAAGGTGCTAATAATATCCAAGCTGTATCCTAATGAGGAGTGTTGATCTGTGTGCATTCTGACAAGTCCAGAGCCGTGCTTGGGCAAAAGCATCTCTCTCTCGAACGTGGGCATACATATTGTTTGCTTCCCAAGGACAGGAACCTTCATTGGAGTATTATCATTCAGACCACTCTCCTTCCAGGCCTTTCCCCAGATAGACTGAAATTCATTTTCAGAAGATGATTTTCATTTTAATTGTGTTAGTCGTATTGAATTATTTTCATGTGTTTTTAAAGGAACTAGCAGAAATTCTTAAATTTTGAGACTGTATGTTTTTGAGTGAGAAAACAGTTCACCAAAGCTTCAAATGGATTAATATTTGAATTTTTTTGTATTGGCTCATGACATGAGGAGAATGTTTGAGGACTATTTTGTTAATTTGTGCTATATTTGACTTTTTAGGGTGATAAACTACAGATACATGAGATAGATATTTTGTTTTGTTTCTAAAAAGTACAGTCTCTCTCTCTCTCTCTCTCTCTCTCTCTCCCCCTCCCCCATTCCTCTCCGTCCTTCTCTGTCTGTTTCTCCTTTCCTTCCTCCCCCACCTTTCTGTTTCTGTTTCTTTCCTTCCCTCTCTATGTCTGTCTTTCTTTCCCACTATAGCTCTTTCCCTCTCTCCTTCAGCGAGAGGGTTTCAAAATTGTTATTCCCCACAGAATAGTCCAGTTATAACTTGTGGATATTTATTTAGCTGTATCTTTTTAGTGTTCTGATCAAGCCAGTGACATTTCTGCAGCATTTTTGAGAATGCACAATACACTTTAGAACAACTTGACATTCAGCAATCATAATATACATGATGAATGATACTTTGATGTTATTAAAAAAAATTTATATGCCCAAATGCTCTTATTGGGCTGCAAAACCAAGCCAAGGATAGGCTTTGCTAAAGATGCAGAACTGTAAACAAATGGAAAGTTTAAACAATAATTGTTCGAGTGGAGATTCAAATGTAATTTGGAACTAATTGCTGCCTATAAAGGCTTGGTTGACTGACTTCCAAAGCCAGCCTTATCTTCCCTGTTTATTTTAAGGCCTTTAAGAGACAGTAGGACATATGGGCTGCTAACTGAAATCAATAACCATTTTCACTAGGGTTCTGATTACAATAATTTTCTACACTATGGTAATTAACAGGAATTAAACAATTACATTTTTGGTAAGAGAGCTCTCGTGCCTGTACATAGTAAACATATAAGAGTTATCAGTTATCAGTTATGGCTCAGAATGAGCCACAGAATTGTAGAGTACTGGGCCTAAAAGAGACTTCACAGGCCATTTAGTCCTTCCCACACATTTTACAAGTGAAGGAGCTGAGGTCCAGAGATGGGAAAGGACTCTCCATCCAAGGATATTGAACCAGTTAGTGGTAGAACTAAAACTGAGCTCTCTTGACACTCAAGTCATTAAGAAGTAATTTTTGAGTAATAGGAAATCATAAGGAGTTGATTAAATGCCTTAAATCCAATAAGTTTTCAGGCTGAAATTTTGTAAAAATAATATTAGCACTCTTATTGTTGTAATTAGCAATATTGAGACCCTATAATTGTACTAAGCCTACAAAGTTAAGTAGTAATGAAATTTTAAAGGAATTAAATTTCCTTAACGACAAAAAAAATCTTACACATTAAGTAATCCAGGATATCTTATGTAAAGCAGCAAAGAAAAGGACATTGGTCTTGAAGTCAAAAGACCTTTTCCATTATAGGTCTAGTGCTGGGTAACCTTGTGTAACTCACTTCCTTCCTCTAACTCTCAGTTTTTTCATTTGAAAAAATGAAGGGAAAGAGAAAGGGGAAATATTATCACACAGGCTCCCTACTTCACAGAACTGTTGTGAAGACAATGCTTTATAAGCCTTATAATTGTATTGAAAGAGGAGATAGCAATGTGGTGTGACTTGGGCAAGTCATTTTACCTCTGTGTAGCTCAGTTTCCTGATCTAAATTATTCCTATTTAATAGATGAGAAATCTGAGTCTCAAAAAAAGTTGAGACTTCCTTATCAATTATATAGCATTGAATCATTGTAAGGAAAGCATTTCAAAAACCATAATGCATTCCAGAAGTGTGAGCAATGATTTTTATCAAATATAAACTAAAATAGAATATAATATTTTATTGCCATTCAAAATAAATTTTAATTATATGTGTATACACACATATGTATATATGTATGTGTATATATACATACAGTAATTAATGAATTGCTTTCCACAGAAAGATACTACATATCACATTTCACATAGGACCTGCTACAATCTTTTTTTTTTTTATTTCATGGCTCTTATTACTTTTATTCCTGCTGTTGGATCTTTATTAAAATCTGTCAAAGGTGCTGCCTTCGTGTTCTGAATGGGTGTCATAATCATCTAATGCAACTACTCCAAAAATCAGATGAGTAATTAGCTGAACCAAACTGATTGGTCTGACTTCCTGGATACGATCCTT
Organism: Petaurus breviceps papuanus; assembly: GCF_028583685.1. Classification (NCBI taxonomy): domain Eukaryota; kingdom Metazoa; phylum Chordata; class Mammalia; order Diprotodontia; family Petauridae; genus Petaurus; species Petaurus breviceps. Next base: position 2,502,713 of record NW_027185754.1, read on the forward strand.
TAATGTTGAACATTTACTTTGTGCTTGAAGGATTTGTTTGTGTGTTTCTTGTGTGCGATGAGAGCTCTTCATAATTAGCTCCTGGGGGACGGCATATTCCGAGAGTTAAAGAATAATTACAGCCTTATGAAATGTGAAATGACTCAGGCTGCCTTTTGTTGCGGCTTAATTGTATGCAACAAGTACAGGAAGTCTTTCGTTTCAGATTGTGATAGTGAAGATGTAGCTTTCACAAACAAAGATGAGGATTTTGTAAGGTGGCAGAGAGTATCATCATTTTGCTCCCTCCCTTTCCATAAGTCAGGCCAGCCCAACAAAGCTTTGTCAAGCAAGTCAAGCATGGCTTCATTTGTTTTAAATTGTGATTATAAATGAAAATCTAGCCTAGTAAGAAATTACAGAGGTGTGCTTAGAGCAAGAAGTATGATTTAGATGAAAGAAGTTCCCTTAGGAAGTGGTCAGATGAAAGTATAGGTGTCTTTTTCCTTTATTCTCACTGGTCTATTCCAATCCAACTACCATTTTCATAAAGTAAGTTCAGCTACTAGGTCTGCCAGTGTGCAATTTTCCATACCAAATAATCCCCCACCTCTGCAAAGAACATAAGGAGGACATTGTCATTGAACACATACATATAGACAGATCTCCTCTCCTTTCTTCTTCTTCTCCTCCTCCTCCTCCACCACAACCACCACCACCACCTCCTCCTCCTCCTCTTTCTCCTCCTTTTTTCTTCCCCTCCCAAGATGTAGGTGAGTGCATGGTCCTAACATTTTTCTTGCTTTGCACATGCTTTATTGATCTTGTGTGAAGGTATATTGGCAATTGGGGACAGGAGTCCATACCAGAGTCTGTTGGTAGTTAAGCCTCATGGGGTGCGACACAGTCCCCTGGAGTGCTTTGCTTGACTTAGCACATCACAGGATCATTCAGGTGGTGGACATACCATGTCCCATAGTAACTGATCCTACACCACATTTGGAGGTGAATCAGGTGAGTTGAATGCTTTGCAGCATCCTCTTTAAGTTTGAGCCTGCTTTACCCAAGAATGAAGATGAAATATGGAATAGTATGCTCCTGGACCTGGAGTCAGGGAGACCTAAATTCAAATCTGACCTAAGTTCAAACCTTACTGGCTGTGTGACCTTGGAAAAGTCACTTAATCTCTGTTTGCCTTTATCTAGTAGAGGATGAAATGGCAAACTACTCCAGTACCTTTGCCAAGAGAACCACATGGACAGCATGGCCCATGGGGTCACTAAGAGTCAGACACAGCTGAACAACACCGTGCTTTTTCTTCAGAGGATGTTTCACACTTTGGATCTTGTTATATCTTTCCAGTAAATACCCTTTGTAAAAGCAAATAGCTGTTAATTGACTAAATGATGTTGAGGTGCTAATCTCTTGATTATCACTCAATGATATAAATGAGATACAAACTGTAACTGACAATTGATATGAATGAGAACACACCTAAAGAAGGACTAGAGGTAATAGCATCAGAAGGTCCCATAACCCATCAGAAGACCCCAAGATCCCTGAGGGGAACATGTAACCACCCTCTAGAGACCTTGCCACTGGGAATGGGGTTGGGATAAGGACTTCCAGAGTTTAGATTTGCTCTAAAAATATGGAATGACTCTCTGGGGAGGAGAAAGGAGGGAGAAAAGAATATTTGGAACTAAATATTGTAAATTGGAACCAAATCTGTAAAAACCAAAGATATTGATAACAATTTTAAAGACTTTTTACAAAAGATAAACAACAAAATATGATAAATGACCCTTCGTCTGTAATATCATGTATGATGTCTAGTCTGAGCTTCCTTCAAAGCTCAGCTCATGAGCCAACCCCTACAGAAAGCCTTCCCTGATTCTCCTCCTCAACCTACAACAATAAGGGCCTTCTACAAACAAATGAATAAATAAAATCTTATATTCATCTTATATGTACTTTGGATATAGAAATCTGTTTAAGAAAGAGACTATTTAGTTTTTTAATTTTTATCTCCAGGGCCTAGTAAGTGTCCAGCACAGAGAAGACACTTGTAATAAATGCTCATCAATGGTCAATGTCACATGCCACTAAATTCTTGGCTCAATGAAGATGATATGACTGGAAATAGTTCTGCCTGTCCTTTGACTACTGAAATTCCCATCATTTTTCATTGCTTTGAAAGTCCTATCAAAATGTAAATATTACCTGGAAGGGTATAAATATTAATCCACTGGTAGTCTTTCAGATAAGCATTATAGAGTGTTAAGAGTCAGAAGAGGAACTTAACCAAACCTCTCATTTTATAGGCAATAAAATGAATGCTTAGGTTATGACTTGTCCAAGCTATGTAATTGGTTTCTTCAAAAGTTCTTAACAAGTGTCTTTTCCTGGGCAGCTTAAATATTCTCCCTTGCAATATTATGTACATTGTTAATCTGCTTACCACCCCTACCATATGTGGCACAAAAACTTCACAAAAGTCCTCCCCTCATGGGGGCAAGGAGATGACTCTGAGTTCTCAGTGACCAAGTCAGTAGAGTTGAAAATCTGACAGGTCATACCAAACTGAAAAGTCTTCAAGATTGATCCCAGTAAAGGACTACATATATCTTGTTTGAATTCAGCCTAGTTGAATTTTACCAGGTTGGCTTAAAGGTGATGAACTTTTTCAGCCATAGCATCTCTCAAAGATCATTTATTAGAGGTTAGGGTGTTTGTGTGTGTGTGTGTGTGTGTGTGTGTGTGTGTGTGTTGGGGGCAAATGAAGTAATGAATACTTATAATATTAAAGTGCAAAAGTAAACTTTAGTTCCCTCCAAATTATCAATAATGATGAATTAGAAGAATCTAATTACTATAAACTATATGTTGTTCTTTTGTTTGTTTTACTGGACCAGTTTTACCAGTTAATATTATTTAAATTTCTATTTTAATGTCTATTTCTGGGAAGACAACTTTTTCGGAGATTGTGTGTATATGTTTAGATATGGCATTTTTTTCTGCTCTCTAATATCTGAGATACCTGAACAGATCTGTATTTCTTTGTGATACTTAAAACTAGTCTTTTTTTTTTTTCCAGGGAGACATTTACCTTAATCCTCTTATGTTTATGTGCCTTGAAGTCATGACTCTTTGACAGTTTTAGTATTGTGAAAAGCTGCCTCTTCTGGAATCTGGAGGTCAGTTTAACCTTCCCACTTGATTACTTTGCTATCAAAGGTATGACTATAGCTTAAAATTTGCTTTTTGACACCAAGAAGTTCCACCTGTCTTTCAGGGTTTTTCTATCTACTAGTGGTGCAGACGGCTGTGCCCTTTAAAATGAGGGAAGGAGGATCCAAAGTTTACCATTAATTAATTCTACTTTGTTTTGTAGACACTTTTCCTATTTGGCTGTTTGTTTTCCAGGGTGTGTGTGTGAGCATGGAAGCTTACTTAAGGTTTTAGAATGTGTTTTACTATAAATGTTTCCCTATTAGGTATATTTGTTATCTGCACACTTTCTTTGCCCTTTACAAGAAGATTTCAGGATTTTATATATATATATGTAGTATCTACCATTTATTACTGATTGAGAAATGCCCAGGTCATTTCAGTGAAAGAGGTCAGCTTCATCTTGAACCATTGCTTGACTGCCCAAAAGACTTGAGTGATGGAGCTAGCCCAATGGAGACAAATTGACCTGAGATGAATTCCAAAGCATCCGTTCCTTTTCACTCCCCTCCACCCCCCAGGAATTCTGTGGACATTAACTAGAAATGGCTGTAGTTTCTTTCATATTTGCCTGTGCAGGATCAATCTTTTATCCTTTGGTGTGTTTTCCTAATTTAGGAGGGTAGAATGAGGAATAAGGGTGATTGTCTCTTCCTCATTCTGCAATATCCTAGACTGTTAGACCAACTCTCATTTGCATTATAATGACAAAAATAATTCACATGTTTGTGATACTTAAAGGTTTATCAAGCATTTTCTCATAAGTATCTCTCAAGGTTGGTATTGCCTTGGCATTCAATGCTCCTCACACCCGGAACACTCTACCCTTCTATTTCTTACTGTCCCTTGACTTCCTTCTGGCTCAGCTCAAATCCCACCCCAGGGGGCCCATATGGATACTGAGGAAGGCTATCTCTGTCTCAAGGCCAGCTTTGTTTCAGCATTCACTCACCCCTTCGGAGATGGAGCTGTAGTGGCAGAGCTCTCCAGGTGACTCCCTAAAGTTGCCCTTACCATCCATCCCTGGGCTCTGACTCACCACTGCAAACTGCTGCCTTCTCCCTTAGGGTAGAATGAGTGCTATCAGTATCCTCCAAATTCCCTACCCTGGAGCAAAGATCTGGGTGTCTCTGTCCTGGTCATAGTGCTACTTACCCTTTCTGGGCCTCAGTTTCTTCATCTGTAAAATCAGGATAATTATACTTGTACTACTAAAATGTAGCCCTCCCAGTTGCGACTGCCTTCCCTTCTGAGAGTGTCTTCCAACTATTCTCTCTATATGTCTGGCATCTACCCAGTTGCTGACACGTTGACTCCCCTTTTGGAATGTAAACTACTTGAGGACAGACTGTGTTTTTACGTTTCTTTGTGTCCCTAGAACTTGGCATTGTCCCTGACACACAGTAAGTGCTGAATAAGTAAGTTACTGCACTCTTTACAGTAAGTTTACTCTTACTCTTTTACTCTTTACAATAAGTTTACTGCTGAAAAGTAAGTTACTGCACTCTTTACAGCACAACCATAGTTATCCTGATTTTGCAGATGAAGAAATAGGGACACCCAGAGCTTTGCTCCAGGGTGGGAAATGTGGAGGAGACTGATAACACTCAACCTCCTCTAAGGATGAAGGCAGCCAGAGTTTGCAGGGGTGAGTCAGAGTCCAGGGATGGACGTAGGAAGCCACCTTGGGAGCTCTGCCACTCCAGCTCCTAAGGGGTGAGAGAATGCTGAAATAAAGCTGGCCTCCAGTCAGAGACAGCCTTCCTCTGTATTCCTATGGACCAAGAATTGTGAGTGATGAGAAGGGGTGAGGTGTGGGGAGGCATTTTTAGGGGCAATTTCTAGGCAGACTGTTTGCTCTGCCACCCTACCCCATGCAGGGCAGAGCAGATCTAGGCCTCTGTCTCCCCCAAGAGGAGGCTGCTGAGCTGACTTCCTGGGGCTAGAGAGCTAGAAGGCAGAGTAGGCCACTCTTGCTCAATGGATCATTTTGAGTCCTGAAGGCCAGTATTCAGGAGGGTCCTTGTACTCGACTCGGGCCTGACTATGTCTTGGAAGGACAAATTTCAGCAGCCTGTCTGGAAAAGTGTTGGATCAGGAGTCAGGAAACATAACAAAATAAAAAATAGATACTAGAGTGGTTTGGCATACTGAGGCTAAGAGGGTTAAGTGACTTGCCCAGGATCACATGTCTAGTTAAGTGTCTCAGGCCAGATTTGAACTTCTGCCATGTCAGATGGTGATGTGAGGTCATTGTACTGTTTATAACAAATTGTCAATTCATTAACACCAAACTGCCAGCCAACAGCAGCTGCAGACATTCCAACATAAGTTTACACCTTTATTTTCTCACTAAACTGCATCACTGACTTTGTACGCTTGGACTTACAGCCCAATGGACTTAGGCTATGCTTTGGGTGTATAACTGTAACATAAAACTTAAGTTTTAAAGGCAAACAACGAAAATATGCAATGAATGCATGGGGAGCTCTTTAAAACAGTAAGGTGAACAAGACCAGTGAGGGTGTAATAGGATACCAGTCACTCCACAAACTTACTTGCATTGTACCTCTTGTTTTTCTCTAACGCACATAGCCCTGAAAGAAAGTAAAAATGAGGTTGCTAAAAAAAAAATCATGCAAATGCTTGAAGTAGCAAAAGTTTGATGTATAAATGGTGAGGATTGACTGTGTATGTGTGTGTGTGTGTGTGTGTGTGTGTGTGTTAAAGAAGGACACCTAAAATTGAGTCTAGTTCTGCCATCTATTACTGCTGTAAGGTTGGGAAAATGGTTTAATCTCTTTCTGCCTCAGTTTCCTCATCTGTAAAATAAAGTTAATATTTATACTACCTATCTTACAGGGTTATTTTGAAGAAAATGCTTAGTTCAGCCAAGAAGTACTATATAAATGTGACCCATTTTACTATTTTTTTATTCAATACATCTAAAGATATGTGGCTTCATCAATATAGGTGACTTTCCTTTACCAAGGAAGATTGCAGTACCATCTCAGATTTTGTAAATAGTTCTACAAGTTGCTGTGGTCACAGAGTCTGTCAGATTGTGGCCAATGTTCTGGTGATAATTCTTTCCACATTTTGCTGGGCTAGTCCTTAGGTGACAGACAATACATTGGTGGACCTACACTTGACGCCTTGCCAACTTGGTAGGGCAAGTGCTCTCCCCAAGCAAGAACCTAGGATCATTCTCACAGCACAATGGGACATTATTGCTCTTTGTGATTAATATTGTCATTATTGTAAATCAGGGATTGCATTAAGTCTTACATAAAGAAAAAGTTTTCCCAGACCCACAGTTGCTGCAAAGATGAACTGAGTAGTGATTGCAGAAGGCAGGAAAACAAGTCAAATCAACATTATTAAATCCCTACTTTGTGACAGGCCCTGTGGCAGGCATTGGAGATGTGAAGAAAGGCAAAAATGGTCCCTGACCTCAAGGAGCTCAGCAATCCCCAGTCTCCAGACTACATCTTCTAAAAATGACTAGATTCCTTATATTTAATTGAGAGTACTGGACTGGGAATCAAGTGACTAGAGTTCAAGTCTCAATTCTGCCACTAACTAGCTACATAACATGATACAAATCATTGTCTTTCCCTGAGCCTCAGTTTTCCTGGCTTTGAATAAATGAATGTTACTAGATGATCTCTAAGACCCTTTCCAGCTCTAATATTCAGTTAATCAAAGTGATCCCATCCTTTCTTTCTTCTACTCTGTTTTCAGTAGAATTGGGGCTGTTTGTAAGGCTATAACTCCCAGTCTTCCTAGACCCATGCCCTATTCCCCCACTGCTGCTGCCCCACTTCCCCCAACATAGTAGATTTGCCTCAGTAACTCTAGTCCTCTTGGGATGGGCTGAGGTCATAGCCTGGATTTGAATTTGTGTATGTCCATTTCCCAGCCCCTAACAAGAGTGCTCCACACACAGTCTGTGCTCCATAAATGTTGTTAACTGACTGATGAGCAGCATCTGGGGAAGCATTACAATTGAGTGTTTTTCAATCATTGTTTTCCCAAAGGTATTTTAAAATCTACAGCCCTTTTGGCTCCAGTGATGCTATTAACAATGTCCATCAGTATTGGGTGAGAAAAATATCTCATGCCAGATGAATCTAGCCAAGGACCTGAATGTGTTCTCTTGTCTTTATGCTTCCCTTTCTCTTCTCTTTCCTGTCTCTTTTTCTCCCTTTCTTCCCTCCACTTTGCCCAATCTCCTGTCTTGCTTATCACTCCATCATTTCCTCTATCCTTGTCCCCTTCTCTTTCCCCTTCTCCTTCACTCTTTCTTCTGCCTCTCCACCTCCCTCTTTTCCATTTTTCTTCCCTATCTTTCCTTTCTTTTCCTTTCTCCATTCTCCATCTTACCACCCACTGTATCTCTTTTCTCTCACTCTCCTTTTTATTCTCCTATGTGCCCTCCTCTGTTCTTTATTCTCTCCTCTCTTGTCTTTCTTTGTTTTCTCCTCTCTATATCTCCCTCTTCCCATTTGTGCTCTCCTTTCTCTTTGCTCACCATCTCTCCTCTTACCTTCCTGTCTCTTTCCATTTTGATCTCCTCCCCCTTTTCTTTCTCCCCTGGCTCACCTCTGCATTCCTCTTTTCACTTTGTTTTGCTCTTTGTGATTAATATTGTCATTATTGTAGATCAGGGATTGCATTAAGTCTTACATAAAGAAAAAGTTTTCCCAGACCCACAGTTGCTGCAAAGATGAACTGAGTAGTTCTGTCTCCACTCCTCTCTTCTTTTCTCTCTCATTCTCTTCTACCTTTTAACTGCGAAATGTCATTAATCGGTTGCATTAATATCATACAACACAAGCACTCTTTTGAAGTTTCAAACTGGAAAGACAAACTACATTTTTAAAATATTGAGAATTTGTCTCCATTTCTTTGAAGCTTGTCACTTACTAGTTTTGATTTTATAGCATTTCTCACCTCTTGGCAGATAACCAAGTCTCAGATTTTTTTTTTCAAAAATACCAGAATGTGTTGGGCTACAACATATTAAGTCAGACAGTTGTCACAGAAGTATTCAGTCGAAGTTACTTCAAAATTGTAACAATGCTTGCCATTTCAGGACTGTCTTTGAAGTACATAGCCTCCAAAATATTTTGCTTTAACAGTTTCAGACAGGTGTTTAGTCAGAGACAAGTAAAGATGTGTTGAGTGAAGATGATTATTTTGTAGTGGGTTTAGCCTCTGGAGAAATGTGAACGTCTTAATTGTATGGAATTCCACTTGTCATTTTATCTAAAGCTTTGCTTATGCTCTGTTTTTCTTAAAGTCTAAGAAAAATCCAACTATTTTGAGTCATACGAATCAGGTTTTTGTGTCTCCATGTTTGTTTTGACAGTCATTGGAAGAGAGTTTTTTAGGACCTTGATCTAAATTCTACAATAATTTTGCATATAAAAACAAACAAAAAAAAATATTTTTAAAGCCCTTGAATGTTAAATTACAGAGTTATAAATCAGATATAAAAATTCAAAACAGAAAAATGCAGCCAGATCTGCATCATACAGGGGCCGATATTTCTGTTTAAGGATTATTCTACCCTCATTTTTAGGGATTCTTCTTTCCTACAGTTACATTTTGATTGTAGATCCCCTCTGCATCTTGGCTCACTCTTCCAATTCACACTCCTAGAGCACTGGGCCTCACTGAGAGGTTTTTACCCCCATGCTTAGGGTTCCAGGTTTCAGCCTTAGTGGCCATGCTTCTAGTGTTGTAGCACCTGAGCCCCTAAAAGTGTGTTCCCCATTAAGAACCAATCAGACAATTATCTTTTAGGAAAAGGTATTGATACAAAACATTACTCCCAAAGTTACATACAATGACCATTAGGAGAGTGACCACAGATTTAAAATACAATGATAGTGAGTCACAAATCTAAAGAATGTGTGTGACAAAGAAGGAGCTTGTGGAAGTCCTTTTCTCATTTTGTGGATGCCTATATATTCCCTATAGATGTAACTCTCCACTGAATGAGCCACTCACCAATT
>NW_027185754.1:2511955-2533861 GCF_028583685.1 Petaurus breviceps papuanus
TATTCCCTATAGATGTAACTCTCCACTGAATGAGCCACTCACCAATTCCTCAGGAACTATGCCTTCCTAAAATCCATAGTAGACATTATTCTCTGATGCAAGGTGTCATACTTCTTCATGTTGCCTCTGTCTTTGGGTATGTCTTGCATCTGTCTGTAGCCTTTTCCCATTCCACCAGTCAATACAACTCCAGTGGCTACTGCTACTGCTGCCATTCATCTCTGATCACTGATGAGACCCCTGATTAGACCTCTGGACCACTGGAGCTCACTAGTTCTCCTAGACACTTCCATCCCAAAGTATTCATTTGCCTAAGGTTAGGAAACAACACAAAGATCTAGAGATGTGCTCCCATCCACCATAGCCAAGTGGGAGATGGAGCAGCTACCCTTCCCCCACCTGGCTCTCAGAGGCAGCTCAGAGTAGTCCTCCCTCCATGAAGCTGCACAAAAAAAGGGAATGACAAAGGGATAGGTCACCTCCTCAGTATATCCATTGGCTTTCAACTCAGAAATACTGAATCATCTGTCCTTCCAGCTCTGTAGCCAACTAGAAAACTTTTTATCACCCCACAGTACCAACCCCTCACTCACACATAGTTGGAGACTGATTCTCCTTAAGTTTCTTTTTTCCTCCCACTTAATAGTATTTTATTTTTCCAATTACATATAAAGATAGTTTTCAACATTTACTATTATAAGATTTTAAGTTCCAATTTTTTTCTCCCTCTCCAAGAGAGTAAGCAGTCAGATATAGGCTGTAAATGTATGATCATATTAAACATATTTCTACATTAGTCATGTTGTGAAAGAAGAAATCAAAACAAAAGGAAAAAAGAGGAGAAAGAAAAAAAGTGAAAATAGTATGCTTTGATCTGCATTCAGACTCCATAATTCTTTCTCTGGAGATGATTAGTATTTTCCATCATGAGTCTTTTGGAATTGTCTTAGATCATTGTGTTGCTGAGAAAAGCTAAGTCTATCAAAGTTTATCATTGCACGATGTTGCTATTACTGTGTACAATGTTCTCCTGGTTCTACTCACTTCACTCAACATCAGTTCATGTAAGTCTTTACAGATTTTTCTGAAATCCACCTGCTCATATTTTCTTTTCTTTTTTTGGGGGGGGGGAGGCGGGGTCTTTATTAATTTGTTTGTTTACTTTTAGTTTACAAGATTCAATTCCACAATTCCTTGAGTTTCAAATTTTCTCTCCCTCCCTTCCCTTCCCCCCCTCCAATGATTGGCATACAATCAAGTATAGGATCTGCAAATACTTTCACATTAGACATTAGTCAGGTTATAAAGACGGAGTGGATCAGATGGAATGAAAAATGGTAAAGAGGAAACAAAACTAAACAAGAAAAAGAAAAAGATCAGGTAGCTTTCTTCAATCTAGATTCAAACTCAGTTCTTTCTAGTCTTTCTCTGGATGTCAACATCTCTCTCCATCATGAGTGTTTTGGTATTGACTTATATCACTGCATTTCTGAGAAGAGTCTAGTCTATCAAAGTTGGTCATCACACATACATTGTGTCTGTAATTGTGTACAAATTTCTCCTGGCTCTACTCTTCTCACTCAGCATCAGTTTGTATAAGCCTCTCCAGGTAAATATGAAGTCCATCTGCTCCTCATTTCTTATAGCACAATAGTATTCCATTATATGCATGTACCGCAACTTGTTCAGCCATTCCCCAATTTATGGGCACCCCCTTAATTTCCAATTCTTTGCCACCACAAAAAGAGCTGCTATAAATATTTTTGTACACATGGGTTTTCCTCCCACTTCTATGATCTCTTTGGGATATAACCCTAGAAGTGATATTGCTGGGTCAAAGGGTATGAAATTATTTATAGCCCTTTGGGCATAATTCCATATTGCTCTCCAGAAAGTTTGAATCAGTTCACAACTCCCCCAACAATGCATTAGTGTTCCAATTTGCCCACATCCTCTCCAGCATTTGTCATTTTCTTGTTTTGTCTTCTTAGCCAGTCTGACTGGTGAGAATAGTATTCCATTCCATTTATGTATCACAACTTGTTCAGCCGTTCCCCAATTGATATCCCTTCAATTTCCAATTCCTGGCCACTACAAAAAGAGCTGCTATAAATATTTTTGTACATGTGGGTTCTTTTCCCTTTTGTATGATCTCTTTGGGATATAGACCTAGTAGTGGTATTTCTGGACCAAAGGGTATGCACAGTTTTATAGCCCTTTGGGCACAGTCCCAACTTGCTCTCCAGGATGGTTGGATAAGTTCACAACTCTACCGATAATGCATTAGTTCCAATTCTGCTACACCTCCAATATTTATCATTTTCCTTTGGTCATATTAGTCAATCAGGTAGGTGTGAGGTGATACCTAAGAGTTGCTTCCTTGAACTTCCGTGTGATTGCTTGACTTGGAACCAGGAAGGGAATATCTTTGCATACTCCAAAGACTGGCCACCATAAGACAGTCTACATAATTATTAATTAACATATTACATAATTATTAAGCCACAAAGCAACATCCAATCCACATGATGAGGTAAAGAACAGGTCAAGTTACTTCCAAAGACCCCCCAGACTGTGTCAGAGGACCTGGCTTCGCTAATTGTTACTTGTATGGCCTTGGGCAAGCCACTCACCCTCTTTGGAGCTCAGTTTCCTTGACTTAAAATGATGGATTAGAGGAAATAATCTTTTATTCCTCCCTTCCAGCTCCAAATGATTTCTCTGACCAAGTCTCAGAAGTTTCTTCATCTGCAAAATAGGCATCATCATAGCGTCGTTGGATAAATGCGTTTTGTAGATATTAATGAAATTTTTATTTTTAGTGGTATTAACTCCCAAAACAATAATCATAATCAACTGTAAGATCTTATGTAAACATAAGCTATTATAATTGTTGTGTGATTTGAAGAACCTTATTACTGTTAAATCATGTCTGACTCTTCACAACCTCTTTGGGGGGGGGGGGTGGCAGATAGTGTAGTGGTTTACCATTTCCTTCTCCAACTCTTTTTATAGATGAGGAAACTGAGGTAAACAGGGTTGAGTGATTAGCCCAGGATCACACAGCTAGTGTCTAAGGCTGGATTTGAACTCATCCTCTATCTACTGAGATACCTAGCTACTTTATCTCATGCTAAAAATAACTCCCTTGCCTCCTTAATGTTTGGCCTTCATCATCTGTATTTCAAGGGTTAATCTATTTTACCTGGGTAGAAAATAACCTTTGGAGGTATCTGATCAAGTCATTAGTACCCATTGACATGCAGAAGAGGAGATTCTCTAGCAACTGGGGTATGGGAATTTTTTTCCCCTCCCCCAGTAGGAGCATGGTGATTTCTTGGGTCAGCATGAGAATAATATTTGGATCATAAGAGGGGAACCAAAGCCAAGCTTCACTTACTTCTCAGTTTTGCTGAGGACTGGCCCTGGGGAGAAGGTTGATCTGTGTTTTTGAATTACCCTTATGTTTGATTCATCCAAGCTGTCTCCCCCCATTAGCAGAGATTTTTTTTTAAGATGACTAAGCCAATTAAGATCTTAAATCTGTGATTTCACCCCTGCAGGTACTCTGTTCATAGACTAACATCTATACTTTCATGAATTGCTACAACCAAAGTTTGTATTGATGGGCCTCCCTGAATTTCACCAGGCTAGTCCTCAGGGCAAACACAGAGTCTTTTTTTCTGGGTCAGACTCTAGGCCTTTTTGTCTTGGGAGGACTCATCAGAACCTGAGCCCCAAGAGCACAGCCTCCCAAAACCCAGGTCCTAGTAGTTTAAGAACATCCAGCATTCCCCTGCACCATGCCTGTTTTTACCTGCGTGCCCTTAGGCAACAAACTCACTTCTCTCTGGCTCTCAATTTGGCCCTTTGTAAAACTGAGGTTGTGGGTTTTCTAAATATCTTTCTCTCTGGGATGGGGCTGGATTTGCACTTACTTTGGCATGGGGAACATCAACACAGAGCAGCATCTGCTCAGCAATTTATAGTCTTAGAGCTGCCTAAGGCCCCTAGGAGGTTAAATGACTTCCCCAGCAATAATGACGATGTCCGACAGTTCTATAGCACCCTACCTACCCTGTACCAGGCACTTCACAAATATTATCTCATCTGAACCTCACAACACTGGCAGGTAGGTGTTATCCCTATTTTACAAATGAGGATACTGAGGCAGAGGTAAAGTGACGTGCCCAGGGTGGCACAATGAATAAATGCAAGGTCACATGTGAACTCGGGCCTTCCTGATGCCAGCCAGGGCCATGCCCTATCCATTGCACCCCCTAGCTGCCCAGTGACTTGTGGCACGTATTTGAAGTCGACATATGTGTTCCCAGCTAGGCCAGGTCCTTACCCTCTTATCCTCTGTACCACAGCACTTCTCTCTAGGCATTAAACTACAAGAGATTTCACCCTAAAATGAGACAGGGAGAAAATGTTTTTTTGATGATCAGAAGGCTGTTCAGGATATCTAATGTCTCTGGATCCCCAGTACAAAGACCCACAGCCCTTGTCCTGTTCATACTTTTTGGAAAGAGATCTAGTTAAGAGACTGACAAGTCTATGAATTTATAGCTTATGGAAAATACTGTAATTTTATTTGACTTTTCCATGCTGGGAAAGGAATGCAGATGGCTTTGAAACTTGAAAGATGAGAAGTCTAAAATATGACTGTTAAAGGATGAGAGGAGCTGAAAGAGCATTTGATAGCCCCTCTGCCTTTTTGGTGGGAATTTCTGCTGGACAGGTATGCGATTCATTACTGGTTTATTTGAACTACTCCTGGGAGGAATTGGGGAGGGGGCAGAATTCTTTCATAAAAGTCACACTTTTATTGGCAGGGAAAATACAGCCACTGGTGACCTAGCTCCAGAACGGGGCCGATGCAATGACTTTGATTCTTTTTTGTACAATGAGTAAAATTCGGGTGGGTCAGTCCATTTCTGCCGTGACCTGCTGTGAGAGGAAGCGGTGGGGGCAGTGTCCGCTGATGAGTATCAGCCAGCGGCTCTCATCATTTCCTTACACGGCAGCCTTTTGTGTTCTCAGTGAAGAGCAGGCCTCTCAGCGTAGGGACAAGGTGTGGCTGATGAGACCAAGATAAGTCGGCACACAAAAAGCCCACTGTAGTCCTGAATGGCTTTCCAATGTAGCTCTTTAATTTCATCTCTTGAAAATGTTTCTCCTCCTTTCATCCCCTGCCTTTATCTTAACTTCTGATCAGAGCAAAGCTTCAGCCTTTCAAATTGAACAAACCATGTTTCAAATAGGTTCTTCTGCTGGTGACAAGATGTACCTCATTTGCTCTGCAAGCCCTCAGCAAGGTCACACCTTTTTAATTTATTTTCTGTAAGAAAAATCTAGTTGCATGATAGAACAAGAGCCAAATCTTGCTAGAGGTCATTCCTTTAGCTAGTCATAAAGTAGAATGGGATTAGAGCCTTTTCATATTATAGCATTCACCTTGCTCAGGCAGCATTAACATTTAGGTCCCGTGTTTACCATCTAACACCTAAAGCGGTCTCAAGTTGTCGGCAGTTTGAGGCTGTTGAAAAAGGATGATTTGCAACTTCTTTTTTTCTTAACAGAATAAAGGTTTTCCTCTAAAATATACATCATCAAGAATTCCACTAAAAATTCTTAATAGAAGTAATTATTCCAATTTATAGGATGGTGTAATCGGTATTTGAGAGCAGAGGTCTCTCTTCCCTTCTAGATTCTAAGGTCCTAAAGGGGAGGCCATTAGTCTATCTTTTCCCCAATTCTTAGCACACTCAGTCCTGTGGTCTAGCAAATGTTCTATAAATGTTTGCTGAATGAATAAATTAATTTTACTTTGCTTTGAATTCACATGTACTATTTAATTAGTTTGTCTTTTATTTTGTAAAACTGGCCAAGTTAACAAGACAATAAACACGTATTAAGTTGGGGTCTGTGCTTAATGCTGTAAATACAAATACAAGCCGAAAAGAAAAGATGGCCCTGCCCTCAAAGAGCTTACATCCTGATCTAAGACAACACACAAAAGGGAGCTGAAAATGGGGAATGAGGGGGAGATTGTGAATGTACTTAGCATGGGAACAAAGTAGACCCAGTCCTGCAGAAATGATTTAGGGGGACAGCTCTGAGAGGAATGCAGACACAGATGGCCTGGGCCTCCTTAAAATGGGGGCTCTGGGAGGGCCCAGCCAGTCAAGAGGGAGAGGCTGTAGGTAGAGAAGTTACCTAATCTCTTTGGGCCTTGGTCTCCCCATCTGCAAAATGAGAGTAATAATAAATAGTACCTACTTCATAGTTGTTGTGAGGTTCAAATAAATTATTGTATGTATATCATTTATGTGAGGTATTATCAAAAAGAGGGGATAAACTCACCTTTGAGATGCACTGTATTGAATTGTATTTGTAGAAATCTATTAAAACACAGCACAGATACCATCGATCCTGAGACATGCAATGTATAGCAAAGCTTTCCATTTAGATTCTAAGGACCTCAGGTCAAATCCAGCTTCTAACACTATTTGAGTAATCTCAGAGAAGTCACTTATTCTCCCTTACCTCAGTTTCTTTATCTGTAAAATGAGGGCGATGGCCTCTGAGGACCCTTCCAGCTCCAGCTCTATGATTCTATGATGTAATCCAGTCCAAAATTAACTAGGCAGAAATGAGGGGGGGAAACCAGAAGTTTAGCAACAATTCAATAAATATGCATTAATTGTCTAAGGCAATGTCCTGGGTGTTTGGTGTACAAAAATGAAAAGAGACACTGTTCTTACCCCCAAGGAGCTTATATTCTACTGGGAGGACATGACACACTCAAACATGAGTATGACACAAAACAGACTATATCTGACCTAAAGTGTTGGAGGAAAATCTGATGGGGGAGTTATCACTCAATTCAAATAATCTCTCGAACCTCCTGACTTGTAATCTGGATTCAATTTCTAATTTGTTCTTGACTTTTTTTCACATTACTTCTCAAGTGTTTTTTTTTTCCTCCTAAAGTGAATTCAATATTGTAAGTCCTTCGTGTAGGGCTGAGCAGACCAGGGTGAAGGGCACCTGCAGGAGTTGGCTTAATTTATTATGCCCACAGCTGTTCCTCACACTGGAAGAGGACAGGCCTCTGGTGTAGAGGCCAGATGGGCAGAGAAAGGGACTCTGTAGGCTGAGCCCCAGCCAGCCCAGAATAGGGAGATGATGGAATTAATTTCTTCAGTAAATGAGCCCCAAGTGACTGAAGAACTTTCCAGAACCAAAGAGAGACTTGGTTCTGAATCTATTATCCAAGGATTATGAAAAACTTACTCAGAGTAAATAAGAAATGAAGGCCATCTCCTCTCCCCCTTTGCTCAGCACCTCACCAAAATTGTAGTGACCTCTTTGCTTGCATGTACTGTAAATGACTTGTTTATTTAAATTTCTTGGTTATTATGTGGGCTGGATGGCACTGAGTGTGTCATATCTGCCTGGCTTCAGTGATCAGGTCCCATAGGGCAAGCAGGGCCTGCTGTGTTTGCTTAACGCACTGTCGGCTGTATAGCTCTTAGCTCAAAATCACTAAAAATTAGTTTCGATGGCAGCAGACAAAGTAATAACAATAATATTAGTAACTAGCATTTATATATTGTTTTCAGGTTTGCTAAACACTTTCAAATATTATTTCATTTGATCCTCACAACATCCCTGGGAAGTAGATGCTGTTATTATTATTATCTCCATTTTACAGATGAGGAAACAGGTACAGAAAGAATAAGGACTTGCCCAGGGATCACATATCCAGTTGACGCCTTAGGCAGGATGTGAATTCAGATTTTCTTGATCCAAGGATCCAATGGTCTAACCACTGCACCACCACCTAGCTGCCTAGGACTAAGGGATGGTACTGGCTATGCCAGGAGTCCAAACACACTACAAAGACTAACCTTGTCAGTTCCAAGCTTCTGAATCTTTGGGTGGGTTTAAGAAAACTGACTCCCTAGATCAACAGTCAGTCCAAACTAGACTAGGCTTCCTTTCGTTATACTATCTCCAAGGTGTTGAAGGAACTGCTCCCCAGCCCACCCTACCCCATTTCCATCTGGTGAACTCTCTCTCTTCCTTCAAGGCCTAAACAAATGCCTCCTTCCTCATGAAACCTTCCCCCTCCTCCCACCTCCCAGGGAAAAAAGCAATCTATCATTAAGCACACCTAATATATGCCAAGCACTATGGTAAGGGCAGGGGATGCCACTACACTCAGATAGCCTGCATCCTAATGGAGGAGACAACATGGACACAGAGGGAAGACAATGTAAGGGAATAAGCTTTATGTAGCACATACTATAGGTCAGACTTTGGGCTAGGGCAGACCTGTACAACTTAGCAGTAGGCAGGGGGCCAAAATTAAAATAGGCTAAACTTTTTTGGGCTACACATAAGTCAGACTAGATACAGACTGACGATGGGTGGTTGCCATGGATCATGTGACAAATAGGAGAGTGTGCGGCGGCAGCCCTCCATTTTTTTCAGGCCATAATCCTTTGGCAGGCCAAATGGACCCTGTGTTGTACGGGCCTGGGCTAGGGGCTTTACAAATATCTCATCTGATCTTCACAACTCTGCAAGACAGGTCCTAGTATTATCCTCATTTTATAATTGAGGAAATAGAGGCAAAGAGAGGTCAAGTGACTTGCCCAAGGTCACACTGCTACAAAGTAGCTGAGGACAGATTTGAATTCAGGTTTTCCTGACTCCAGGCACAATGTTCTATCCAAGAAGCATGTACCAAACAGAAAAATAAATAAATACAAGGTGATTCAGGAGGGAGGCCATCAAGAGGAGGGAGTGAAGGAGGAGGGGAAGAATCAGGAAAAATTCCATGCAGAAAGTGGTCATTTTTGAAGTGTAACACACCCTTGCTCACTTGGGCTATTTCCTCAATTCCCACATAAATTCAGAAACCAGTTTCTCAACGAGCAGCTGATTCCCTACTCTTCCTCCGCATCCTAGAGAAAACCCTGAGGGGGGCTATAATTTTCACTGCAGTTGTTCACATCTGGTATTCTTCCTGCTATCGCTCAACTAGTAGGATTCTATTAGCGTCTAGAAAAGACTTTATTGAGAGGATATAAGAAGAGCAGCAATTATCAAGCCTGCCTCCCAGCTCCTGGCCCCACAAGGGCTTGTTCTCCTCTCAAGAAGCCTTCAGAAGGCTCCTCTTATAGCACCATAAGGTGATGCTGTCTGCTGCGTTCCGATGACCGCTGCCTTTCTAGAATCTGTAGCCAGCATTTCTCTATCACAAGGAACCATGATTCTAGAAGCTGTCATTATCCTATTTTTCTACCTCAGTCTACCAGTACTTCCTATGTTATCATAGGCTATATTAAATAATCTCAGAAAAAGCACATGTGTCATGAGTCTTATTTTGCCCAAATTTATGGAAAGAAATTATAATCAAGCCTGCCACTCTTAGAATTAGGTAGATTCAACAAAGAATATTTTACAAAGTCTATCAGAGGTTCCTGCCTGCAGAGTACTACTAAAGGGTTTGTATTAGTTATCAAAATGACCTAGTCTCCCCATTACAAAAGAGAATCAGGAATTTCTCAAATTTCTAAGTATTTTCCTTCATTTTCTGCTTTGCACTTAGTTCATTGCCCCTTAAATTGGTTGACTGGCTAGATTCCTTCTCTCTCTCTCTCTCTCTCTCTCTCTCTCTCTCTCTCTCTCTCTCTCTCTCTCTCTCTCTCTCTCCCCCTTCCTTCCTTTCTTCCTTCTTTTCTTCCTTCCTTTCTTCCTTCTTTTCTTCCTTCCTTCCTTCTTTCTTTCTTTCTCTTTCTTTCTTTCTCTCTCTCTCTTTCTTTCTTTCTTTCTCTTTCTTTCTTCCTTCCTTCCTTCCTTCCTTTCTTTCTTTCTTTCTTTCTTTCTTTCTTTCTTTCTTTCTTTCTTTCTTTCTTTCTTTCTTTCTTTCTTTCTTTCTTTCTTTCTTTCTTTCTAAAACCTAAAGCACAGTTCACTCTGAAGTTCATTGATTGGACCACAATAGGTCCCTGCCCAAGCTCCATTTAATGGCTGTATTTTGGGCCCTCCTGGCTTAGAGTGAATGTCAATGGTAACTATTTATCTTCAGAAGGGTAAGCTAGAGGGTCTTGCCCTCCCAGCTTGATTTTTTCTTCTTTTTTGTAATTACAGGGGCTATCTCTTGATTCATTTCTTATAGAATTCACTGAAGGGGCATTACCTCACTCTAAGTGAGTACATGAAAAGGCCTTAGCCTAAAAGGGACAGGATCTCCCATTGCATCCTGGGCCGTCTCCAGTCATCCTGATGAATTCATCTGGCCACTGGACCCAGATGGTTCTGGAGGAGAAAGTGAGACTGGTGAACTTTCAATAGCCCTCCTCTACTCAAATCAAAGTCAACTGCAAGTCATGTCATCATTTCCCTGACGCCATGGTCCTCTTCAAAAAAGGACAAACACATAGTAATATACATGTATTTGACACCTATTAGAGTATAAACTCCAGGAGAGCAGGCTATCATCATCATTATCATTACTATTTTTATTATTGTGAATGTCTTAGAAATGAACAGCTTTTCTGTGAGGCAAGCAGCAACAGAACCACAGTGGGCAGACTCCTCACCAGGTTAGTAGCTGAGTGATGAAAACTGTATCTACCTCTGCTTTCCAAGATCACTACTGAGTCACAGAGGGGCTGGGATGGTGATGATGGCTCACATTTACAGAGCACTCTAAGGTTTGATCTCATAATCACCCCATAAAGTAGTTTTTACAAGTGATATTTCCATTTCCAGTGGTGGATAATCTTTTTATTATGGATTTGCCATAGAAGCCTCAATATTATTGTGTTTGTCAAATGTTGAACTCATGCGCTCCCACCCCTTTCCCAAATCTGGCTTACATGAAACCTGAATGTTCAGTGTTATTTTTCAGGTGATGACATATTTCTTTGTTTGATTTCACTGGAGGTAGAGAACCCTCATTGAGCTATCCCAACTCTTATAAGGGCAGATCAACTACTCTCCAATTTACAGTCTTAAGAGAATTACCTGGCACACTGAGGTTAAGTGATTTGCCCAGGTCACACAGCCTACTTGTCTGAGACAAGACTTGAACCTAAGTCTCTCCAAAATCCACCCTCCCACTCCCCCCCTCCACACACACACACACACACACACACACACACACACACACACACATTCAGCAACTGTCAGTGGTTTTCTATTGCCTCAAAGATAAAATTTAAACTCCTCCTTTTGGCATATAAACTCCTCCCAACCTGGCCCTTTCCCTTGTTTTTCAGCCTTTTCACATTCTATTTCCCTTTTTGCAATCTTCATTCTAGCCACACTGGGCACATGTTGTTTTGCACACTCTGCACAATCTCTGTCTTTACACTGATTATCCTCAAAGTCTGGAATTCACTTCCTCTTCAGCTCTTCCTCTTGGAATTTTGGCTTCCTTTAAGATTCAATTCAAATGCCTTCCTCATAAAGCCTTTCCTAGTCCCTCCTAAGGCTAAAGTATCCCCTCCCTAAACTATCTTGTATTCATTTGTATATATTACGTATGCATTCATGTGTATGTGTTGTCTCCCCCATAATTATGTAAGTTCCTTGAGGGAAAAGGGTGTTCTCTCTTTCTCCCTAACTTCATTTAAAACAGTGCCTAGCAATATTGCTGGCACTTAAAACACCCTTGTTGATTGATTGATTGATTTTCCAGTTCTTTAAATGCATAGCACTCACAAGAGGAGAAGTATTATAGTTTAATTGAAGAACCCCACCAGCAGCACTTAATAAATTGATGGTTGGAATCTAAGAAATAGTCCAACTCTGGCCTCTCCCATAGATAGTGAGGACCTCAGTGATTCTGAAATCACTATATACCTCTCAGCTCTGGCTCCACCTTCTATTGTTGGTCAGTCTCCTTTTCCCCTTGACCTCCTGGGGATTCACTGACAAGCTGGAAATGCACACCACTTGGGACGTCTGGCCCCAAACTTCTGCCCGTGGATTTAGAGAGCTTTCACATACTTGATCCTCATAGAAATCCTATGAGTTGGGTAAGTAATTCAAATAGCATCATCTCAAGCCGTCAAGATGAGTAAGCTGGCACTCAGAAAAGTTAAGTGACTTGACTAATATCTCAGAGCTAGTGAGTAAGAAAGCAAAGACTAAAACCCTGGTCTTTCTAACCCCAAATCCACTGCTCTTATGTGTATGCCACATATTCACAGATTGCGTGGAGACAGACTCCAAAGGAAATTCTTCTACAATATCTTTGACAAGGAAGCCTCTAACTCAGTTTTATTCTTGGGATAGAAATCTGGTGCAATGCTTCCTTAGAAACATAGGACAGGATGATGGGAAGACAACACAATAAATGTGAAGGAATTTCCAAGAAAACTTTGGAAAAGGTGGTTATTATATAAAGGGACTTTTACCGGTGGGTTGAAAGATGGGAACCATACCAAAGGCAGATGGTATTACTTATGAGCAGTCATAAGAAGATTCCAGAGTGCAAGTTGAAATGCAAACTTCGATTAAACCTTACAAACATGAAGGAACTTTAGTTATAAGGTTTTTTTTTTTCTCTTTTGAATTCTGGCCCTAAAATGTAAGTCTCTGATGAATAGGGAGCAAGTACAATTAGCTGAATAGAACAGAAAAATGAGAATTATGGGATATGGAAAACATTTAAATATGATTCATGATTTTGGATGGCTTGCAAACCATGTGATAAATGCTTGGAAGAGGCCATCTAAGGGATTGTTCTCCTAGCTCATTTGGGAAATGACTAAAGAATGGACTAAACTCTTGGCAGTTGGTATAATTAAACAACTAAATATTTTATAAAGATAAAACAAATAAGATTTTGCCAATTTGCCCCACCATCCTCTAATCTGCCAGAAGTGACAAAAGCAGAACTTTGAGAAGTCTGTGCAGACTTCTCCCTGGGAAGTGGGCAAGTCTGAGCCTGCAAAGACATGCTGCTCCCTTAAGAAGATTAGGAGCCAGAGATGGAAGGGGAGGGCTAGCAGTGTAATAAAGCTCGCCTTTCAGCAGAGCAATGGAGCTCTCCTCTCAATGAGCCTACAAGGCAGGTAACACAAGTATGCTTGTCCCCATTTCACAAAAAGGTAAAATGACTCACTCTGGGACATAGCCCAGTTAATGACAGAACCAGAATCTAAGCACTAATTCTCTTTCAATTCTGAGCTTGCATTAAAAAGGTAACACCACCACACCCCCCCCCCCAAAAAAAACTTAAACCTTTATATTCATGAAACATTACTCATTCTATAATAGGGGACAAATCACTTTACCTCTCTAAACCTCAGTTTCTTCATTTGTAGAAGAGACAGGGCAAGTAGATGACACAGTGGCTAAGGTGCTGGGTCTGCTGGCAGGAAGATTCATCTTCCCGAGTTAAAATCCTGCCTCAGAAACGTACTAGCTGTGTGACCCTGGACAAGTCACTTAACCCTGTTTGCCTTAGTTTCATCAGCTGTAAAATCAGCTGGTGAATGAAATGGTAAACCACTCCAGGATGTGTGCCAAGAAAACCCCAAATGGGGGCAGGAAGAGTCATACATGACTGAAACAAATGAACACACAACAAAAACCTGGAGGGTACCAATACAGTATTTAGACTGTCTAACTGCTTTCCTTCACTCTCACAACTTGACTACCTCAACTTTTCTTGTCAAATGGACCATTGATAACATCTCTGACTCTGTTTTTACACGTGTAATTGTTGATAATATGCTACAGCCAGAGGCAATGCAGAAACAAAAAAGATGATTTTACTAATTTACACACTCCACTTATAAGTTTAAAAGAACTACAAATAACAAGAGCTTACATGTGCACTCTTTCTTTGTTCTTTTTGTATATCTTAATGTTTGCGGTTGTTGAGAGCTGTTTATAATAAAATAAATATGCTTTAGCAATTATCTCAGGCCTCCCCTCCTACCCCCCCCCATACCCTATCCCCCTTCGAATGGAACTATTTCCTTCTGTCTCACTGGCAATTTTTTCTTCTTCTAAGGTTTGGGTGTGTTACAGTTCCAATAAAACAGCAAACATTTGCTAAGGGACTACTGTGTATAAGGCACTGTGTGGGTTCTAGGATACGAAAATAAAGCAGCTCCTTCCACTAAGGTTTACATAGTTAGGGGCGGGGGGAGGGTTATAACATGGAAACAAATAAGTAAAAATGAGGTGGTTTGAGGAAGGTGAGAACACCAACAGTTGGAGATGGGCTGGGGTGGGAGGTCAGGGAAGAATTCCTACAGGAGGTGGCACCAATACTGAATTTGGAATAAATTCCGGATTCTCGGAAGCTAAGGTGAGGAGAGAGTGCATTGTGGGTGCTGAACAGACAGCCTGAGAGAAGGCATGGAGTCAGGAGATGGAATGCTGAGTTCAGGGGATAGCTAATGAGCCTATATGGACAGAACATAGAGTGTGTGAAGAGAAGGTATATTAAATAAGTGAGAAAAGATAAGTTGCTGTTAGATTATAAAGGACTTTAAATGCCTGTTTGAGAAGCGTATATTTCATCCTAGAAGTACTAGGAAGCCACTGAAGATCTTTGAGTTGGGAAATGATAATGATATGCCTTAGAAAGATTATTCTAACATTTGTGCACTAGGGGGCGCAGTGGATAGAGTGCTGGGCCTGAATTCATCTTCCTGAGTTCAAATCTGGTCTCAGACACTAGCTGTATGTCCCTAGGCAAGTCACTTAACCCTGTTTGCCTCAGTTTCCTCATCTAGCAAATGAGTTGGAAAAGGAAATGGCAAACCACTGTGCCAAGAAAGTGATAAAGGGGCACTTTTGGAGCAAAGACCCCCAAAGGGTGTCACAAAGAGTGAGACACAACTGAAAAAATGGGATGGATGTAAGTAGGGAGGACAAATAAGAAGTTATTATAGTAATCATGACCATAGGTGATGGAAGCCAGAAATAGGGTAGTGGTCTTATGAGAAGAAAGAAGGATCTAAACACAATCAATTTAGTGAAGGTAGAATTGACAAGACTTGGCACTTGACTAGATATGGAAAGTGAGGGAAAGGAAAGAGTCTAGGAAAACATAAGGTACCTAGAGTATATATTGATGCATTAACTCTATAAGTTTCCATCTAATTACATGTTGTCATAGTATTCTTCACTTTTTTTGTAGTGTAAATAATGATAGTGATTTTTCTCAAATAACTATGGATTGAATTCCAGAGTTTTTGTAGTGTTCCAGGGCTCAGGACGTGTTTCCCCGATAATAAGACACTGTCTTATTATTTTTTTTTGGAAAGAAAAACACCAGAGGGCTTATTTTCAGGGGAGGGCTTATGTTGTCCTGCCTCAGCTCTCCTCCGCGGCACTGCTCTTAATGGCGCCAGCAAGCAAATCACTGGGGAAGAACAGGATGATGCGCTCACTGCTGCAGCTCTGATTGGATGCAGCTCGGAGCACGGTGTGCGTTTCACCCGGGGGGGGGGTGAGGGTGCATACAGAGGGTACCGTAATGTAGCGTGTAGTGCAGGGGATCACCTTCACTACAGTAGCAATCTCAATAGGGCTTATTTTCGGGGGAGGGCTTATTTTAGAGGAATCTTACACAGTAAGGGGAGGGCTTATTTTCTGGATAGGTCTTATTATTGGGGAAACACGGTAGTCATCTATGAAGAAGAGCATTTGGAGAATCTTGCAATCAGAAATGAAGCTTTTGCTGCTTAGACTACATGCAAGACATCTTCCGTGATACTGTGAAATATCTTACATGAAATAATAATATAAATATAATAATATTAGTAATAATAACATTAACGATAATGCATTTATTAAAGGGACATTACATAAACCTCAACTCCCTTCAGAATTTCTTAATTCCTGGGTTGTGGCTGGTTCATTCATCCCTGGGATGATGCTGTGGAGAGAACCCTGGGCCTGGCATCAGGAAGGTCTGAGTTCAAATTCAGCTTCAGACACTTACAAGATGTATAACCCTGGGCAAGTCACTTAACTTCTATTTGTCTCAATTTTCCCAACTGTAAAATGGAAATTATAGCATCATCTATTTTGCAAAGTCATTGTGAGGATCAAATGAGATAATATTTGTAAATACTTATAGAAGGAACTACATAAATATTTAGTCCCTTCCCTTCCCCTTGCTTCTCCCCTTCCCTCAACCATTTGCACTGATGTTGGCAAATTGGGTTAGTGTCCCCAGAGGGGTGACTACATGATTTCAACTCACTGTCAGGTAGGGGCCCTGTTGGGGATGGGGGAAGTAAGGATATACTCTTAATATTCATCACTGTATCTTCTAAGCCCCCATCGGTGTTTCCCATTTATACAAAGTAGTTATAATGATACCATTAACCATTAAACATGAGACATTTACTAAACAAGAAGGCAAAAGCAATAATCACTATACCATTTATTCAATAGAAGGCAAAGGCGGGAATAATCAAAATGTAATATAGTCCACCCATAAACCGGGATCACGTTCTTCCACTAATGTACACACTCTCTATTGGAGAGAAATTGTACATGTTTACAGACACCTATAAGTGAGGCACATGGGCAAGGAAACTCGTGCCCATTTTAACTCACAACTCTGGACTTCAGGCCTGGATATTGATGATTTCTTTTAGGAGATTATCTGTATTTCATATCATCTATTGTTCTTCTAAGCCTTTCTACTCTTCTACTAAACAAATCTATTTCTTTTCTTCTCTCAGGCTGCTGAAACAGTGTTAAGCTCTTTTAGTAAAGCAATACTCTGAAACCTGGGTTGTATAGATTTCTATGTCAGCTCCCTTGGACAGGCACTAGAGCAATTAAGCTATTTCATTGGCCAGCAGTCCTAGTATGCAGGAGAATTGCAAAATTACTTCTACTTGCTTTCTGGGTTGTAAGAAATTTTGTCCTTTCAAGCCCCCAAAGGGTTTCTTATATTTCAGGTTATACAAAGTTAATAAGTTAATAAGTCCAGGTAGTTCTTCATATAGCAGGGAGAGTTCTGTTTCCTCCAAGGAGCTCCCAGAAGTTTTAGAACCTGCTGAGCTTCAGTTGGTCCTCAGCCCAAAGTAACTGCTCTTATCTTCCAATTCTCCTCTACTCTGCTTTTTTTCAAGCAGCAGGGGGCAGTATCCACCATCAGCTTCTCCCATTAGGTGACTGCTGTGTCTCTTTTATCTCTCTGATCTCTGCCTTCTCATCCCCTCTATTTCTTATATCTATAACATCCAGAAAGATGACCTCCTCACAAATAATGACTCATCTCTAAATCAGGGTGAAAAATCCAAAGTACATAGTTCTGCCAGGTATAATACAAACAACAGCATACTATTTCCTCCTAGTGCCCACATGGTTCTTAGATTTAAAATGTCTCAGTTATATCCGGCAGAACCCCAGAAACAGTCATATGTAAATGAACCATTGACAACAATGCCTTGGGGCCATCCTCCACTTCTGTCAGTGTTTGTGCCTTAGAATTGCTTTCAGACAGGTCTTCTCAGTACACATATCTTAGGGGCAGTTTTCTCTTAGTCCTCAGAACTGCCCCCAAGCTACTTTTCTTATGCAAATTCCTTTTTCTTCCCCTTATAGCAAATAAAATGTTTATATATGAAAGGGAGAACAACTTATAATAGTAGTAGAAAGAGGTAACACTTTAAGTTTTGCAAAGCATTTTTCTATTCATTACCTCATTTGTTTTTCACAACAACCCTGTGACAGAAGTACTATTATTACTCCCATTTTACAGATGAGGAACCTGAGACTGAGAGAAGGTAAATAATTTTCCTAGCATTTCATAGCTAGTAAGGAAGTATTTGAACTCAAGTCTTCCTGACCATAGGTCCTGTGCTATAGTCACTATGCAAAGATTAGATAGATAGATAGATAGATAGATAGATAGATAGATAGATAGATAGATACATGCATATACATCTATGTGTGTGCAGTATAGGCATGTGTGTGTCCTTCTTTGATCTTAATACTGAGTTTTGAACCATTGAAAGACATCTCCAGAGTCCTATATATTATCGAATCATTGAAAAGTATCTCTAGAGTCACATATGTTATTGAATTATAAATGAATGTGCATAGAAGATGCAATAATGAATTTTACTTCTCTTCATACATACTGCATTCTAGTCAAACTGTATTCAATGATCTATGAAAGTCTACCTCTCTACTCTGTTTTCATCAGGAATACCTTCAATGTACATATAGACCATTCTTATGAAGATTTTATAGGGAGAAGAGAATGGTCGTATGGGTTGGGTATTTACTGGTATCAACTTTCTTTTCTTTTTTTTTTTTTTTTTGGTGGAGGAATAGTACCATCTGTGACCTTTTAAATTCCTTTGGAATCTTCCTCACTAAGATTCCTTGGAAGTCTACTCCTGAGAACCTTTAAATTGTGTCGCCTCTAACATGGATTTCTTAAGTAGATATTTATCCTAATCCAGAGCTCTTTTTAACTTTATCCTCTTAAATTTTGCTGTTTTTCCCTCATATAGTAGATCAGGTACCCAGATTATACCCTTACTATTCCTGATGGAAACATATCTCTCTAGAAACAACTTTATCTGGCTCATTTCACATTTGTTTGTTTTTGCCTTTGCACCTACAATTACTCTTGGAATAGTCTGGCTTTGCCGAATTTCCACATCATGTTTTCCACAGGCTTATTTTCAATTGCTTTTCACTATTTTGTGAGGCATAATTATCCATCCTCTATTTCCATAATGTTTCAAATTAATTTGTACTCCAACCTGGTTTAGCCCTTGGATGCCTTGTCTCTCATCTCAGCAAAAGGATCAAGTGTTTGCTGACTGGGGCTGTTTCTGAGCTCTTTTTGGCTGTCTCATCATGGAAACTTTTCTCATTAGTTAAATTTCTTTAAGAAATAATAGCCACCTGAACTGTCCCAGTTTGAGTGAGTTGGACTGGGCTAAAAATGAGACGATAAAGCCTTTCTTCCCCTCCCCCAGATCTGTTTCTCATATTTTCTATCAGTAGAAACCTCAGAAGAACTGCAAACTTCCTGAAAGATAAGAAAATGAAGAGAAACTAGATGTTTGTCATTAGCCTGCCAGCAGGTTTTTTGTTTTGTTTTGTTTTAATAAAAAGAACAATGAATTGGGAAGTAGGTGTCCTGGGTTATGGTCCTAGATCTTCCACTAACTCATTGCTTGACCTTGTGCCAGTCCTCCATCCTCTCCAGGACTCAGTTTCCATATCTGTAAAATGAAGGAGTTGCTCTAGATAATCTAAAAGGTCCCTTCCATCTCCAAGATAAGGGCCAAGTTAGAACTAAGAGGCATATCCAAGAGCCTCCAGAGTCCTCCATACCTCAAAGCTCTTTCCCTACTCTCCTTTAGTCCCTGCCCTAGAAGAACCTCCATTCTGGACCAAAAGTACCATCATTGGCTTGGGACTGGCAGTAGTCCACCATTCCTACTGCTTGTTAGGTGGTTATCCCACATTCCTCATGGTAGAAAGGAAGATGCATCTCTGGCCTCCCAGATTTGAATTCTAAAGGTATTTTCCCACAGAAATATCCTTACACATGGTGATTCAATTCTGTGGTCCTATGGTACAGAACCATATTCGCATTACCAGTCTGGCCCCACTGGGAAAAAGTTGGGCCCGATGGCCTCTGAGGTCTCTTCCAGTTCTAAATCCTGTGATTTCACACATGCTTAGGCGTACGTGAGTCACATAGTCATAGAGCTAGAGTGGAAAGAACCCTGGAAGTTATCTTGTGAGTCAGTCAACAAGTATTTATTAAACATCAACCATGTGCCAGGTTCTGTGATAGGCATCTGGATGTGAAGACAGGCAAAAGATAATTCTTGCTCTCAAGGAACTCACATCAATGTGTAGAAGGAAATTGTGGCTTGAGGAGTTTGAGTGACATGCTCAGAGTCACCCAAAGAGTAGATATCAGAGGAAAGATTTGAACCCAGAACCCCTGACTCCACTGCACCTTGTTGTCCGCTAAGCTGGCTAAGAGTATGAGATTCTTTCCCCCATCCTACAAAAAAAATGGTTTTGAGACTATCATCTCATCACCTTTGAGGATGGAAGACAAAAAGCTTGCTTGGTCAAGATTAGTTGATCAGGTGTCCCTTGAGCAAAAACTCCACCTACAAGACTGAGTTGGTTTCGTTGGAAACCATAAAAGTTAAATGTTTATAACATAGGTAGATGTTCAGTCATGTGTGTGTGTGTGTGTGTGCGTGCTTGTGTGTTGGAGTGTACGGTGGAGAAGGTTATTTCAATTACTTTTTGATCTTAAGTAAGGAAAATTGAAGATAGACACTGACCTCCTCATTTCTTTGGGCATTTGAAAGGCATTGGTTGGAGGGACTTCTTACTTAATAATCAAAGGGGGGTCAAATGTAGCATGGAGCACACAACATTTTTTTTTTCAGCTGTAAACATTGATTATTCGGTGTTGACTAATCTGCACCATTCCATCTGGCAGCTGCAAAGAGAAAAAGAAAAGCAGTGGAGAACATTATTAATCAGCTGGAGACCAGTTAAGTAGTTCGCTGTGATTACTCCAGAATAGCATTAAAATGGCATGCGGTATACAGAAGAGTAGATCATTTCCAGTTAACTCACCAAGGCTTTTCTGGCAATTACGATTTTTTCAAATCAATACTTATTACGCCTGTAAATAGAGATGGAAAAGCAATAAACATATATACAGCATACCATGAACAGCCCCCCTTCCATAAATATGCAGAGTGTCTGGGTAATGAAATCTAGCGCTCCCATGAAGTCAGCATAAATATGCGAGATACTTAAAACCCCACTCTGCATGTGTATCAATAATTTGTCAGGAGGACTAACAATAGGGATCAAATTTTAAATGTTGTTCTGGATCTGGTGTCATGGACTTTTCTCTCTTTTTTTTTTTTTTGGAAATCCCAATGTAGGAAATTGCCAACTTTCATTAGTATTTGGGAATTAAGATCAGCAGTGGGTTTCCACAAGTGAAGCATAAATGTTTTAGCTCTTCTCTTCCCTCCAAGGGCACATGGAAAGTCACTATAACTGAGGATTTTGTTTCTTAAGTCTATTCTAGAACCATAGAGGTCTATGTCCAGAGTATTGATATGATGGTTTGTGTTTAAAGTAAAAAACAAAACAAAACAGCTTCTGCAACTTAGTGAGCTTTCTCAGCAAAGCATCAGTCTGGGAACCACTCAGGAATGCCTCTCACGGTCCACAGTGTGAATAAAACTGCTGTCACCATATTCAGTTTAATTTTAAAAATAATAATAATGATGCCTTCCAGTTGCAGAGAATTTTTAACTTTCTTCAAAGAATTTTCCTGTCTCCTACCCTTGCAGCCCAGTGCTTTGTCTTATAACCCTCTCGTGTACCGATCAGGCAATAATGTATATGATAGCTATAATCTTATGATAATAACCACTTGCATTTAAATGCTACTTTAATGTTTGCAAAGTGCTTTACAGATGTTACCTCATTTGCGCCTGATAACAACCCTGTAGGTTATGCATTATGAGCATCTCCATTTTTCAGAAAAAGAGATTGAGGCTAAGAAAGATTTAAGTGGCTTCCCTATGTCACACACCTAGTATCTAAGGCAGGATTTGAGCTCAATTCTTCCTGTGCCAAGTTCAAGGCTTTGCTTGCTACATCACCATGTACATTAGTCCCCTTCCACAGTCCATGGTCCAGACAACATGACCGTGGTGTCCCTCATCCATGAGACTCTACCCACATCTCCATGTCTTTGCCTTGGCTATTTCCCATACCTGAAATGAGCACTTTCTGCACCTGGGCCTCTTAGAAACCCTTGTTTTGTATCAGCAATGCCATATTCACAATGCCTATAGAGATTATAAATAT
>NW_027185754.1:2533871-2572686 GCF_028583685.1 Petaurus breviceps papuanus
CCTAACTCAAAAAAAAAAAAAAAGGCAACCGCCGCCAACTGCCAACCACACTACCGTTAGCTCGGCTTTTCACTTTCTCTTGCTCTGCTATGTCAGCATGTCCATGGGGCATGGGAGATCTTTAAATCCCATAACCCTTACACTTGGCTATTTCCCATACCTGAAATGAGCACTTTCTGCACCTGGGCCTCTTAGAAACCCTTGTTTCCTTCAAAATAGCTAGAGCCACTTGTTCTAATGGAGGCCTCTCTTGATCACCCCAACTACTAGTTTTTATCTTCTTCACCCTAACCTCCCCACCAAAAAAAAAGTCTACCTTGTATTTATTTTGTATATATTTATTTATGTAAATTTTGGCTTAACCTCAAACTCCTTGAGAATAGTTTCATTTCTGTTTTTGTATCCCTAACATCTGGCAAATTACCTAACTTGACTTAGAAGCAGCTTGATGGCTCAGTGGTCCTGTTGTCAGAAAGACCTGAATTCAAATCCAACCTTAGAAAATGACTAGCTGTGTGACCCTAAGCAAGTCACTTGACCTCTATTTCCTCTCTTTCTTCATCTGTAAAATAGGAATATTACTAGCATCTACCTTCCAGAGTTGCTGTGAGAAAAAAAAATGAGATAGTGCTTGTAAAGCACTTTTGTAAACCTTAAATATAATAGAAATACTCCCACTCCCACTATTCCTCATACCATGCAAACACAATAAGTGTTGATTGATTGATTTTTAACTACCTGAACTTTCTTGTAGGATTCCCCTCTCGACTGGGAGATTCAGAGGCAGGGACAATGTCTCATCTAAATCTTCTGTCCTCCTCAAGAACCCAGCTCCATATACTGCACTCAATAGGAATTCAATTCAATGAACAATTATTAAGCACCAACTGTGTTCTAAAAATAAAGCAAGACTCTAGCAAGACAAAGAATGAAATGAGACAATCCCCAACCTCATCAAGGAACTTACATTATTGTGTTGTACAGTTAAAAAGAAACTGGACTAGGAGAAGACAGACATCATTAGACAGATGAGGAGACTGAGGTTCAGAGTTTCTGACTAGCTAGAGGACAATCAGGAAGCAAATGTCCGAGCCAAAATCAGCGCTTCTGTTTCCTGAATCCCAGACACAGGTTGGTTCCACAATGTCCCATAAAGACATTCCAAACAATACTAAGCAATTAAACGATATTGGTGTTAGCAAGAATGAGCTTTTGTCTTTTCCATTACATTGTAGCTTAGGAAAAAAAAAAACAAAAAATCAAACACCCACATTTAGACAGTCATTACATGGAGGAGGACTGCCATTTGTTTTCATTCTTTCCATCTTTTCAGTAAAAAAACTTTTTACTTCCAATCATTTCCCCTATTATTGTCTAATGAAAACAGTATTCCTTTGCCCCACCTCTTTTTTATTTCTTCTGAACAGTCATTCTAGTATACTCTATTTCACAGAGAAAGACTTAGTCATCTAGGTCAAAGATCTTCCCAAAAGATCACAGTGTCAAACATCTGCATTTTCTGTGAGATGAGTCTCCAAGACTCTCATTGGGGTTATGATCATGGCTAGAGAAAATGACTTCTTTGCTGTTAAGTGCTTCCTGACACTGTGAATTTGAGCCCTGATCTGTCTAAACTCTCAGGTCTCCTATTACCCCTAGGTACCATTTTGCCAGCAGGCTCAGGTTCAAAATGGCACCATAGCACAAACACTGTTGTGTCTCTGTGTGTTGTTACAGATGTAACACATGTCAAATAATATGCGTGACCCATTCATCTCTCTCAGGGACTTCAACCCAAGAGGGCAAGTTAAAGAAGCATCACTTGTTTCAGGAAAAATATTTTTCTACTAAATGGCTTTCACTGAAACAATCAAGACATTACATACAAATCCAATGTACCACCCAGGATGAGGTAGAGAGTGTTTGGGTTTATATTAAATCTGACTCAGTTTGCAGCTGTATATGGCAAAGGGGTAACAGCATCCAGAGTCGGCTACTATGAATGATGCATTTACATTAGTGAAGGGTTGTCAGATGCCAACTGGAACCTTTGTGAGGACTCCAACATTTCCATATTTTAACAATGAACCAAGAATTGAGATGCAGCTTGGATTTATGGTTAAAGCACTAGATTTCAAGTCAAGAAGTAAGTTTGAATCATAGATATATATTAGCTGTGTGACCCTGGGCACACCTCTCTAAGTCTCAGTTTTCCTCATCTATAAAATGGGGGATAATAACTTTGGTGAAGGAAAAGGGAATGGGGTAATTTATAACAGGCACTGCGCTAAGTGCTTTACAAATGTCTCATTTAATCTCACAACAACCCTGGGAGGTAGGTGCTGTTATATCCCTGTTTTATAGTTGAAGAAACTGAGTTAAGTGACTTCCTAGAATCATACAGTTAGTGTCTAAGGCTATATTTGAATTCAGGTCTTCCTGGTTCCAGATCCAGCACTCTATCCGCTGTGCCATTTATCTGTCAGAAATAAATGAGATTTTGTTTTATACATGTGTGTATTTGTATGTGTGTATCTCTAAATATATACACGTATATAGGGTGACTAGAAGGTGCAGTAGATAAAAGTTCTGAGCCTAGACTTTTCTTCCTAAATTCAAATCCAGCCTCAGACTTTTGACCCTAGGCAAGTCACTTTAACCCATTTGCCTCAGTTTCCTTACCTGCAAAGTGATCTGGAGAAGGAAATGACAAAAACAAAAATCTTGGCCAAGAAAACCCCAAATGGGATCAGGATGACTGAAAAAGTGACTGAACTCATACACATATACATTGCTTCACAAACTTTAAATCATTATGGAAATGCTAACTATCATTATTATTTTATTATGTGTGAATTTTTCCATTCCTAGTTGTCTCTCTTGGTAAGTTAATGCACACTTAAGTCTGTCAGTCAGATTAGTTCTATCAATCAGGCATGACATCATAAGAGTCAGAACTTGAACAGATTTTAGAGGTCATCTATCTAGGCCAATCCTTTTATTTTATTTTCTCAGAAAAGGGAAGCGACTTGTCCAAAGTCACACAGCAAATGAGGAGCTAGATTGGTTTTCAAACATAGGTCCTCAGACTCCAGATCTAAGCCTTCTTTCATATGCCATTTGCCTCACACCTTTTCTGTCAGGGTGGAAGATAAAAATAGTAAGATTCAATTCCATTTCCTGAAGTGCGGAGAAGAAAAAGCAAGGCCTATACCGGAAGAATCCAAACTCAGAGCTATCTTCCTCTAGAAAAATATCATTTAAATGTGGCAGGGTTTGGTACATCAAAAGGAGGCAATATTAGTGTTAATAGAATTCATAGAAAAGAGCCAGAGGAGTAACTAATGACTTTGGCTCCTGAGGAAAGAAATACAAAATACACTCAGGGTAAGACCCCCAAACTCCCCCCCCCCAAATCAAATTTGCAATTCATTAAATAAATGTAAGAAGTATAAGAAGTAATTAAAATAAATCCACTTGAGTGGAAGGTGAGATACTGGAGGACTAATTCTTGGAAAAGGGGAGATCCAACTGCCTGGGGAGTAAAGGAGGAGTGAAGAATTGGAGAGGGGAGCCAGGCCAGGCCACTCACTCCCCAAGGGAGGAAACTTGCTCCGCAATAGCTTCAAATTTAATTTTACTTTTTTTTTTTTTGCCAAATAAGAGATTGAATTTATTCACAACTGAAATAGTGAAAGAATTTTCAAAGCCTAAATATAAGAAATGTAAAAATTGTGCCTTTTAAAATCATTATCTTAAATTTTTATGCTCTCTAAATTCTGAGCCCTAGAACAAAGCCCCATTCATTCTAACCTCACTGGAGCTTGGAGAGGAAGGATTTTAGGTTTGAGTGAATGGAGAATGTTTTATGGAAGTGACAGGTAGGACTTTAAGCTGGTGAGGTAGAGTTGTATAGAATCAGGAGATGAGGGGCAGCTATTCTAGAACAGGGCTTCTTAAACCTTTTCCTCTCGTGACCCTTTTTTGTGTTTTTTTTTTGGCAGCATTCATCCACATTGCATGACCTGAGGGTACACACAATGTAAAGTACTCATGCTTGGTGTTCAGAACCAAGGCTGCAATGAAGTTCTGTGATGCTACAGGGGTGAGTATTTCTAGAAACACCTCAGATGCATTACCCGTCTGAATTTTAACTAATTTTTGGTCATTCAGAAACCTTTTACTATTGCCAAATTTTTCTGGGTCACAACCCACAGTTTAAGAAGTTCTAGATGAAGAACATAAAGGCATGAGGGCAGACACCTGTCTTGCCTACATTTTATAGCTGTTCTAGCTCTACACACAGTAGCCACTTCAAAGCTTGGGGCTGTGAGAGATGGACAGTGACAAAAACTGTCAAGGTGAAGCAAAAAGTCTTCCTCAGAAAGGAGTGGGAGAGAGAGGATATGACCAGCTTATGTAGGTCCTTGAAAAGCAGGCCTCTTCTCTCTGTGCTCTGTCTTCATGCTTTTGGCCAGATATAATTCTCCATCTCCTCCATCTGGAACCTGGACAGGCCCATACCACACAACCGGAAGGTGCTCCTTTCTTACTTCTGCCTTTTAGAATACCCAGCTTCTTCCCAGACACAGTTCAGAACTGCCTCTACATGATTAGGCCTTGCCTAATCCTCCCAGATGTCAATGTTTTCTCCCAAATTTTTTTTTTGGTCTTTTTTTTGGAAGAGGGAAGTCAAGGCAATTGAGGTTGTGACTTGCCCAAGTTCACACAACTAGTAAGTGTTAAGTGTCTAAGTCTGGACTTGAACTCAGGTCCTCCTGACTCCAGGGCCAGTGCTCTATTCACTGTGCCACCTAGCTGCCCCCTCTCTCCGGAATTTTTAAAAACTATTTCACATTTGCTTTACATTGGCATTTAAAGACCTTCACAACCCAGCATCAACATAGGCTTCCAGCTTTATTACACATCATTCGCATTCACATATTCATTAGTCCAGTCAAATGGGCCTTCCCTTCTGTTCTTCCCACACAGCATTCCACCTTGGTTTTCCCCATGCCTGGAATGCGCTCCCTCTTCTATATCCTTTAGAATCTCTCCTTGAAGACTCAACCCTTTTGCATGAAACTGCTCTGGATGCCTCTAACTACCAGTACCCTCCCCAGCAAAATCAACTTGTATCTAATTCACATATACTTATATATACACAGGGCAACTAGGTGGTAAATGCCAGGCCTGGAATCAGTAAGACTGATGTTCCTGAGTTTAAATCTGGCCTCAGATACTTACTCACTGTGTGACCCTGGGCAAGTCACTTCACCCTGTTTACCTCAGTTTTCTCATCTGTCAAACGAGCTAGAAAGGGAAATGACAAACCGCTCCAGGATATTTTCCAAGAAAGCCATTTCAGTTGTGTCCAACTCTTTGTGACCCCAATCCGGGTTTTCTTGGCAGAAATACCGGAGTATTTTGCCATTCCTTGACAAATGGAGAAACTGAGGCAAACAGGCTTAAGTGATTTTCTCAGAGTCACACAGTTAGTAAGTGTCTAAGGCCAGATTGAATTCAGTAAGATGAGCCTTCCTGACTCCAGTCCCAGCATTCTATCCTCTGGGCCACCTAGCTGCCCCATACACATAGTAGGCCCTTAATTAATGTTTGTTGATCATTTATATGTTTGTCATCCTTTACCAATACAATTTAAGCATCCCAAGGTCAAGGCTTCTTTGTTTACCTGGTATATATTCACAGGAGATTCATAATAAAGATTTGTTGAACTTAATAGAATAAACTGATTACACCAGTCCCTAGCAATATTAAACACTCTAGGCTTCCTGTTAGCTATTGTAGAGATAGGATTCATTCATATGTTCCCAAATGGGTCATTGGGAAGACAGGGGAGAGATCTGCAGAATAAAGCCATTCTGGGGCACAAGGAGTTGTTGGGGGCTGGATGTGAGGCCTTGTGCTGTCATCTATTTTAATTTCTACATGATCCTCTCTCATAATTTTTGGTGTATAGAAGGTGGGGGGGGAACCTTTCCATTAATTTGCATTTAAATTTGAAGTTGAAATTAAGGCTTTTAGAAACTTTTAATTTCTGTGTAATTATGAGAATTTAACTGCAGGGTATATATCTGATTTAAAAGAATAATTAAAGTTAAGTATGGCTGCAGTGATTTTCCACCGTGTTTCTGTCTGTCTGCCCTTTAGGACTTAAAGCAATAGAATTATTTGTGGCTAGAGGTGATCTATATGTAAATTCCCAGAAGAATGGGATTCTCTTATAGAGAAATTTAGATTATGAAAATCACACAGCAGTTTTGAACATCAGGGCCTAATAAATGCCTTCCCTGTTACCATTACTTCCCTTAATGTCCCCAATTAAATGATTCAAAATAGAACAATAGATAAGCAGGATCAATTAATTTTATAAGATGATCAAAGGAATGTAGTTCTATATTGTAAGGGCCATAAATGTGATAATGATTTTATCAGACAAGAAAATAACAGGAAAGTGAGCTAACTCTTCTTCCCTAGTGCTCAAGGGGCTTTTGTCTGTGA
Source organism: Petaurus breviceps papuanus (assembly GCF_028583685.1). NCBI lineage: Eukaryota > Metazoa > Chordata > Mammalia > Diprotodontia > Petauridae > Petaurus > Petaurus breviceps. The sequence continues at coordinate 2,540,394 of NW_027185754.1, forward strand.
GTCATCAAATGGGCTTTGGTATTAGGTAAACTTTTGGATCTTGCATGTTAGTGAGAGAAAGAGAGAGAGAGAGAGAGAGAGAGTGAGAGAGAGAGAGAGAGAGAGAGAGAGAGAGAGAGAGAGAGAGAGAGCTGAAAACAAGCTGTCTTCTCAGAAGGCTGTGGGTCACACACCATCAACAGGAGCAGCTATCAGCACATCCCAATTGTTTATCCTCTGAGTAAGTGAATGAGCTGCCAGACCTGGAAGATGAAGAAGGACCATGTGAACCTTAGCAAGGCTCCTAAAGATACAGGATCTAGGGTCCTACCTCAGACATATAATTTGAGTCTGTGGGCCTGCAAACTCTCTGCCCAAATGAGATACAGACCTTACAAGACATCAAAATTGTGGAAACAGGAGAGGATCATTTTTAAAAGACTAGATTTACAGTATGCCTTCACCTACTTGGTGCAAGGCCACATGCTGGAGCTGGTGATACCAAAAAAAGATCAAACAGTCTCTGCCCTCAAGGAGCATCAGGCAGATAAATACATAGTAATTAGAGGAGTGGAAGAATATGAATAATTGGAAAGGAGTCGGGGGAAGGAATCTGGGAAAGCTTCGGGGCCAAGGTGATGCCTGAGTTGAGCCTTGAAGTAACAGAAGGGTGCTGAAAGGTAAAGATAAGGTGGGAGTGCATTGTCGGCATAGGGGGTGACTTGTGCAAAATGCGTGGATTGGGAGATAGAATGTCAAGTTCAGGCAATAGCTGTCCAATTTGGCTAGAACATAGAGTCAGTGTATAGGGCAGGGGTGGGAGGTTGGACCCAGATTGGGGCAGATGTTAAGCACCCCACTAAAAAGTTTTTTTTTTGTCCTAAGGGCAACTACCATGTTTCCCCGATAATAAGACACTGTCTTATTATTTTTTTTGGGACAGAAAAACACCAGAGGGCTTATTTTCGGGGGAGGGCTTATTTTAGAGGAATCTTACACCGTAAGGGGAGGGCTTATTTTTGGGATAGGTCTTATTATCTGGGAAACACGGTAGGAGCCATTGAAAGCTTTTGAGCCAGATAGTAGTTTGATAAAGAATGTGTGTTGATGTTAAGAATAAGAAACAAGGGAGGGGAAAAAAAGGATGAGCAGAATGTTAGAGACCAGGATCAAATCCACTCCTCTAGGGATACAGATGAGGAAATTAAATTCAAGAAAAGGAAAATGCCTTAGTTCCAGTTGTCTATCCCAGATTCTGTCTCTCAGAGGGAGCCCTAAGGGACTTATTGTTAAAGAACATGCCCATTTGTTTTCTTTTCTCTTTTTCTTTTTTCTTTTCTTCTCCTCCTTTTCCTCCTCCTCCCCCTCCTCTTCTTCCTCCTTTTTCTTCAAGGAAATTGGGGTTAGGTGTCTTATGCAGGGTCACACAGCTAGCCATTGTTTTTCTTGATATCACACTTAATTGGGGATGTGCTCCTCAAATATCCTAGTTTTCCTTCATAACTTGAATTAACATAGTAGCCAGCAATAACGACTTTCTATTTTATTTCTATAGTGCTTTAAGGTTCCCTCCCATATACCCTATGAGGTTGGTAATACTTATTATTTCTACTTTATAGCAAATGTTTCCCTTCTCTGAATCTATTTCCTCAACTCTAAAAACTGGATTGTTTGACTAGATCAGGTCTATCAAACATGCAGCCTTGCAACACCCCCAGGCCTGAACCAGATTAAATGTAATTGGGAAATATTTAACAAAATAAACAAAAATATAATAGAACATAGATTATATTAATGAGCAGTTTTCTAAGTCAATGTGACACTACAGGGAACATTGTATACAGTTTGCTGTTCAGTTGTGTATGACTGTGATCCCATTGGCAAAGACACGGGAGTGGTTTGCCATTTCTTTCTCCAACTCATTTTACATATAGGGAAACTAAGGCAAACAGGGTTAAGTGACTTGCCCAAGGTCACAAAGGTAGTAAGTATCTGAGGCCAGATTTGCATTCAGGAAGATTAGTCCTCCTGACTAAAGGGCCAGCATCCTCTCTACTGTGCCACCTAGCTGCCCTGTATTTAGTGACCCCCTCTTTTCTTTTTAAGTTTGACATCCCTGGACTGGATGACCACCAAGGCCCCTTCCAGCTCTGAATCTATGCTCCTAGATCTCCCCTAAGATGCTTTCTTCTGGTGCTCACTAAAACTTAACTTTCTTCTGAAGGTACCATACCTCTTAGCACCCTCTCTGTGGCTGGCTGCTCCTTCTCACAAATATCTCTGGCACAGAGGGCCAGAAGGAGGAGAGAGCATATTCCTTACTCCCCATTGCCTTTTTTGCATGCTTCCTCTGTCACCACTATCACTCAGCAGCCCCTTCTCCTTTTAAACTTACTCTGTCCCATCTACATCCTTGTGGATGTCATCTATGGACGCCCAAGTCTTTGCTTCCTCACTGATAAGTTCAGTACCTGATTCCCAGTCTTTTTCTCCTCTTCAATCCCCTTCTTACTTCAAACAACCTGGCCCCCAAGTTCCCCAATCTGCTCAATTCTCTTTATTCTATCTCAGTTACACAAATAGTTAGCACTTAAATGCTTATTTACTAACTGACTGATTAACCTTAGATCCCATGCCCCCCAGAACATCCAACTTAACTGAATTCATCCCAGGTGTCAAATTTCCTAGTTGCAGCTGTGGAATGTGTCTTATGGTTTCCACAGTACAATCAATGTAAAGGACAGTAGACCAGAAGAGGAGATATGAGCTCTAATCCTGACTCTGCCATTTATTGTCTATGAAACCTTGAATAGATCTTTGTTCTTTCTGAGATTTCTACCTTTATAAAATCAGGGTATTGGACTAGATGATTTCTTAAGTTCCAGTTCTGATAGTCTGTATTTTAAAGAATTCTTCCAACTCGAACATTCTATGATTCCTAGATGAAGTAATGAATACATGAATGCATTTATGAAGCACTTACTTTATAAAAAACATTGTGCTAAGCACTGGGGATACAAATGGTAAAGGTGATCACTGCTTTCTAGGTGTTAACACTCTAATGGAGGAGATAATATACAAAGAAGATTTCAGCCATAAGTCAGATGGAAAGGTCCCATGGTCCTTAGGGTCTAACAACAAAACAGATGGCAAAGCCTTGTCTTTAATTTCCACTGATAAAATCAAATCAGTTCCCAACATTGAACCATTTGATAGTACCAAGGACTTTAGCAACAAGAACTTTCTTTTCTGGGTCTTCAGTGCCTGTGGATGCAGCACCAGCAGAAACAGTTGCCAGGCCATACTTCCCTGTCAGTTGCTACCTGAATGATGGCTACAAGGCCTGGGTCAGAAGCAAGTAGTCTGGGCATTGCTGCCACTCCCAAGACTCATGGGTTGACCTGCCCTTCAGTTACAATTCATCAGCAGTTGATATTGGTGGTGGTGAGGTGCTCTCCCATGATGGCTTATGGGTTCAGTCTCAAAGCAGGACCAATGGTCCTAGGGACACTGCTCTTCCCAAGGTTCTTGGGTTCAGGGTCTCCATCAGATAGGTCTGAAGGGATATAGTAGAGAAATTGGTCAGCAGCTGATGGGGACGGATGGTCCATTCTCCATTGGAGTTTCTTCCCTGAATGAGGTATAACATATGAACTGACTGATAAGGTGAAATAAAAAAGAAAAGATAGAGAACAGGGCAGATGTGAGGGTTAGAGGTGGTATCAAATCCTTCTGTCAGAATCTAGCCAAGGGTTCTGTTAGCTAATCCCTTGTAATCAAAAATAAAAACTAGAGAGAAAGTATACCTAATGCATTCCTGTAAAATAGCTATTAACCTTGCATTATAATCATGTTTACAAGGTGAGTGAGCTGCTGTGATTAGAAAGGATTGCAGCCCAGCGGGTGTGATTTAGTTGGGGGAGGGGGGAGTGAACAGGAGTTGTTTGCTGCACACACTTGCAGACTTATTAAGCTTTCTAACACAATGGCCAAATGAAATAAGTCTGGGTCACTCCTCTGGCTCCAGTGAATGTTGGAACTCAAGGGCTGCACTTCATCTGCAGTGTAATTCCATTTGTGCTATTACATAATTAAATTGAGACTTGAATCGTGCTTTTTAAAAGATTATGTGACCATATGTAGCTTGAACAAAGGCCAACTTTTGAAATAGTGTTCTTTTCATGATTCTGTTCTATTACATCGGTGATGGTGTTTTTTTTCTTTTTTCTTTTTTCTTGTAAATCAGAACTCAACAGGGCCAACAGTTAATGAATTGATATGATCTCAGCCTAGAGTATTTTTCTAAACAGTACAAATTGTGCTTTGAAAAAATACCTGTGAAACTTGGAATGTATAAAGCATGAAATATCAGCATTCCCGCACTCAGAGGGGAATGTGACCTAAAACTGCACAATGTGCTTTTATCAAATTAGGTTTAACCAGAAAGTTTTTTAGAGCCAGTGCTGAGCAATTTAATTAACAAATGGCATGCCTAATTTAAAAGAAAATAAATCATTAGGAAATGTTTTAGGAATGCTATAAAGTTTTGTTAAAAGTTTATTCAAGTTAGCAATCCTTTGAAAAAGAATTTCGTAATTGCAAGACTTTATCTGGTCCATACATGAAATCTGACTAGATAAAGTCTTCCAATTACTAAATTCTTGAGTTTGCTTACCAGATTTCATGTAAGGACCAGACAAAGTCTTCCAATTACGAAATTCTTTTTCAAAGGATTGCTAACTTGAATATATAATATATACATATATGTACATATGTGCATATATATACATATGTACACACATATGCATTGAGCTAGCAGATTTTTTAAATGCTAAATACCTGGAATTTCAGATTCCCAGATTATGGGAGATTCATTCAACCTCTACCCCTCCCTGTGAAGAGGAAGAAGCTGAAGCCCAAGAGCACAAAAGAGATTTGCAAAAGTGATTGGCCCAAAATCACATTTTCACAAAGCTATTAAGCAACAGAGCTGGGACTTGAACTCAGGTGTGTTTCCAAGTTAGCTGGTCTTTCAACAACAATAGCAACAACAATAACTGACTTTTCTAGAGCACTGAAGTTTAACAAGTGCTTTCCTCAGAAACAACTCTGTGAAATAGATGGTAAAAGCATTATTATTCTCATTTAATGGATGAAGGAACTGAGTCTCAGAGGCATCAAATGACTTGCCTGGCTGGGGTCAAAAAACTACTGTTGGAACTAGGGCTGGAGAATTCCAGGATATGGAAAAAATCTAAAATATGCAATTATTTTAAGCATTAATATGCTATAATAGAAAATAATTGACAAATGTTTAACTTGAAAAAACTTCCATTTGTTTTTTTTTCATTTTTCAAACCTCTGTGAAATCTAGAATGTTTTATACATATGCAAGAGATAATATTAATGTGCATTAGAAAAATAAAACCCCATTAGATAATGAAACTGAGCAGAGATTTTTTTTTCTAGCACTTTAATTAATATTCTGGTTCTTAAACTCTAATTGTGAATCTTAAGAGCCAAATTCAGCATGTGAATTGTGCCTCTGAACTGCTACTTAGTGAATTAGTTGTGAAACACAAAAGCACTAAATTTAAATAATTGTTTGGTCATATTCTAAAAAATTGTTTCTGATAACCCCAAGAAAGAGGTTAAATTCAGGTTAAACATAAAATATATCATAAAACAACCACCATCCTAGTTCAGACCCATATCATCTCTGGCCTGGATCAATGATTCATTAGTCCACAATCACTTATTAGAGCCAGGAGCTGTGTTTAATTCCAACAATAGAAAGAGAGAAAAAAAAAAAAAAACAGTCCCTGCCTTCAAGGAACTTACATTCTAACAGTGGAGACAATGTGTAGATAGATAGATAGATAGATAGATAGATAGATAGATAGATAGATAGATAGATAGATAGATAGATAGGTAGATAGATGATAGGTGCTAAAAGTAGACATGTGATGATCTTAGGGGAGAGGGCACTAGCAGCTGGGAGAAACAAGAAGCCTTCATGTAAAATGTGGTGGGTGCTTCAGCTGAGTCTCGAAGGAAGCCAGGGATTCTGAGAGGTGGAGGTGAGGAGGGAGATCATTCTAAGCATAGGAAACAGCCAGTGCAAAGGTATAAAGAGGGAGAGAGGGGAACAGCAAATAGGCCAGTGTACCTGGACTGTGTAGAGAAAAGTAGTAAGTAAGGAGACTGAAAAAAATAGGAAAGGTCAAGGCTATAAAAAGCAGAATAGAAGAGTTTAATCACTTTACTCAGAGGAATTAGTGATTTGCAGAAGGTTACCCAGCTACTAAGTAGGAGAGCTGGGATATGAAACTAGGGACTCTGACTTGGTCCCACTATTCTTTCCTCTGCCCTTCACTAACAGTAGTAGTAGATGGGAAATTCTAAAGGTTCTTCCTTCACAATGACCTTACAAGATAAACAGTATAATTATTATCATCCTAATTTTGTGGATGAGGAAACTGCGTCTGGGAAAGGCTAGGTCAGGGATGGGGAACCTGAAGCCTCAAGGCCACATGTGGCCTCTAGGTCCTCAAGTGCAGCCATTTAACTGAATCCAAGCTTCACAGAACAAATCCCCTTAATAAAAGGATTTGTTCTGTAAAACTTGGACTCAGTCAAAAAGCCACATCCAAGGACCTAGAAAGCCACATGTGGCCTTGAAGCTGCAGGTTCCCTATTCCTGCTTTTGGATGTAGGGCTTCTGACCCCAAAGCTAGAGTGTTTTCCCCTGTACTTCATTGCTTTTCAGGGACTAGACTGGATGTTCTCCAAGGTCCTAGCTCCCATCACATTTTGAAGTTAAGTTGTTCTTTCTGATGATGAGGATAGTTCATATGGGGGCAAAACATTCATATTTACAAAGTACCTTCCTCTCAACCACTTCCTGTGACATTGCTCTCGTGATATTATCATTCACACTTTACCAGTAAGAAAACAGAGGCTCAGACAACTGAAATGAGCTGCCGAGGGTCACGCTACGAATCAGTGTGTCAGATCTAGAACTCCAATATCTCCATTATCCTAAGAGGCAGCATGGCGCAATGGAAAGTGCGTGCGTTGAGGGGAGGAAAAAAGGTGGTGGTGGTAGTTGTTTTGTTTCCAACTCTTTATGAGTTTTGGGACCAAGATACTGAGTGGTTTGCCATTTCCTTCTCCGGCTCATTTCACAGATAAGGAAACTGAGGCAAACAGGGTTAAATAACTGCCCCAATTACACAGCCATTAATTGTCTGAGGCCAGATTTGAACTCAGGAAGACCAGTCTTCTGGACTCCAGGACCAGCACCCTATCCACTGTGCCATTTATACATGGGTTCAAATCCTACCTCTCATTACTTTATGAATTCACAACCTCTCTGGGCCTAAGCTTCCCCTTCAACAAAATGAGAGGATTGAACTACATGAACTCTGAGGTCCTTCTCTACTAGGGGTATACTAGTAAATGTTTAGCAACTGATTCCCTCTGCACTCCCCCAAAAAAGTACCCATGACACATTTCATTATTAACATTTTTTCCATTCTTTTAAGTCTAGGAAATTGACAAAACAGTCAACCAAGCTCTGCTCTGTAGCATTTGCCATTTTCTGAGGAGTAAACATTCAACATTGAAAATTTAACCATTTCAGTACTAGAGACTTAGTTTGAGCTTGCTTCTAGCTCTAATCCTGAATCCTGTGATCCTTCCACAAGACTATTGCCCCTCTATACTGCTCCGGGCTGCCTTCAGTGATGCTCCCCAGACCAGGCATTAGTTTTTCTTAACTGATCTGACAAACCTGCCTTAAACAAGTGGAAGCAAAGGAGGAACAGAGAAGGGAAGAGAGATTTTCCTTCAATGTTTTCACAATTTTTTAACACTGTCTGCAGGGCTGGAAGTGTGAAGCCACCTTGCTTTTTCCAAGCTGTGGATGAAGCTACTTGAGCTTTTCTATTGTTATTGGTTCTTAAATACAGCGATCATCATAAATGCCCCCTCTGTTTCCATTTACTCTTCAAAGGTCAAATGATGAGGCTGGTTTATGAGTTTATTCTGCCATGTATCACTATAGGCAGTACAATGGAACAGCAGGATGGATAGACTACGCTCACCTCGCCATTTATTACTCTTGTCAACTTGGAAGGGTTTTTATTTTTTATTTTTTTTTTACCTTGTGAAAGGCCCATCAGCAATGAATCAGTGAAGTGAAGACGACAGTTGATTTGTGAATTCAGATGATATAAAGTGACTAGGCTTCAGTGGGCTGTGTAGATAAAGCAACTGTCGGGATGAGGTGCCAAGCGCAATTCCAGAAAACTAAATTTATTGCACATTTGAGGAAATCATCCTATTTGAAAATGCCATAAATTCTAAATCGAATATTACTTAGACCTATGAATTTTGATTTATATTTTGAATATTTTTAATGTGATGCTAAATAGCCTAAGTTCAAAGTTATGAGTTTATGCATTTCTTCTTAAGGGGCATTGTGGCTCTCCTTGAAATATATTGTCCATTCTTGGTATTTTATTCCAAGGGAAAAAGAAATTAATGCATCTGCCCAAGGCACCCCATGACAATCCAAATGATATGGATGAGGACTTTAAAGAGAGGAGGCGAGTCACAACTTTCTTTTAAATGGACTCCCTTCACCAGGCTGCTATAAGGCTAAAGGGAAAATCATTTTGCATTTCTTGAGGAGGAAAAAGGAAATGCCAGGAAAAGGGAGATTTCAAGAATTATGCACACTTAGAGAGATAACAGGAGCACAGATTTAGGACTAGAAGGGGCCTTACCGCTCATCTAGCTCAACCTCTTTACAGAGGAGGAAACTGAGACCGGGATATTTATTCCAGGTCACACAAGTAATGAGCAGCAAAAGCAGGACTAGGCTTCTACAGAGCACATACTTGAATTAAAACAGGAACAAGTGAATAGTAAGACCTCAAGTATTCAGAATGCTTTAGAGAATGTACTTTTCTAGTTGAATTGCATTTTCTGTTTAACTGAGGGTCACCCAGGAAACTCTTTTCATTCCTACTTCTGGAAAAAATAAAACTCTTTAAAATGCTTTCATGAAATTTCCAACTTTTGTAAATATAGTGTACTGAAGATAATTTGTCTAATGGTCCTTCTGAGTTTCAGTAATTTTATATGTAACTATATATATTTGTGTGAATGTGTATATACATATATACATATGTGTGTATGCATATATCAGTCTTATGGCTAAAGAAAAGATGTAAAAGATAGGGATGATGCCAGGACACTATCCACTGTGCAAGCTATACCTGAGTCTAGGGCTTTAGGATGGTTCTTCTGAGTTTCAGTGATTATATGTATGTATATATGTGTGCATATGTATATATTTATGCATATGTGTGGAGTATGTATGTATATGTGTGTGTGTATAAGTCTTATGGTTAAAGAAAAAATGTAAAAGATAAGGATGACCCCAGGACCCCCTGACAGTTTCATTTTATGACATGTATACTTTTGTATATGGGTATATATGTATGGGTGTATATAACAATCAACCAAGAAGCATTATTAAGCACCTCTATGCCAACTCTATGCTAGGCACTAGGGAAACAAAAACAAAAAACTTGTCAAGAAATTGATATTCTATTGAGAGAGACAACAAGTACATAGGCAAGTAAATACAGAATAAATATAAAATAAATGCAAGGTAGTCGGGGAGGTAGGGTACTAACAGTTAGGGGAGATCAAGAAAGGTTTCATGCAGAAAGTGGTGCTTGAACTCTATCTTGAAAGAAGAGAGGGACTCCATGAGGTGGAAATGATAAGGGAGTTCATTCCAGGTATAAGGGATGTCCTATGCAAAGGCACAAAGATGGGAGAAGTGCCATGTTTGAAGGACAAAGAGAAAGCCAATTAGGCTGAACCAGACGACAGGAAGGGGAGTAATATATGATAAGCCTGGAAAGACATTTGGGAACCAATTTTAAAGGGTTTTAAAAGCCAGAATGTACATTGTTTAGGGGCAATATGGAGCCACAGAAGTTTCCAGGGTACTTAAACTCATTCGATCTTGATTTATAGAAAATCACTGGCAGCTACATAGAAGACAGACTGAAGGGGGGAGAGATTTGAGTCAAGAAGACCATTTAAGAGATTTTTGCAATACACCAGGCAAGCAGTGATGAGATTCTGAACTAAGTTGGTGGTTATATGAATAGAGTGAAGAGGTCAGATGGGATAAGTGTTGTGGAAGTAGAAACAGAAAGATTTGACAACTGATTATGTATGTGGGTTGAGGAGTCAAGGATAATGGTGAAGTTATGAACCCAGGAGATGGGAAGATTAGTGGTACTCTAGACAGAAATAAGGAAGTTCAGTAGATGGATGGATTTGGAAGGAAAATAAAGAGTTCCATTTAGGACTAGTGAATTTGAGATTATCCAAAACATCTGGTTTTAAATGTTCAATGGGAAACTGGTGATTTGGGACTGCCATTCAGAAAAGATACTGAAGCCAGATATGTAGATCACTAAATTATCTGCATCGAGATGATAGTTAAACTTACAAGAGCTACTGAGGTCATTGAGAGAGAGAAAATAGAGAAAAATAGGGGGCCCAAGAGAGTTCTCTGGGGCACACTCACAGTTAGTGGGTATGATATGGATGAAGAACCAGGAAATGAAACTGAACAGTCAGACAGGTAGCTAGAGAACCAGAAGAGAGGAGTGGGATAAAAACCCAAAGAGGAGGGAGTATCCAGGAGTAGAAGGTGGTCAGCAATATCTGCTGCAGAGAGGTCAAGAAGATTGAGGATTGAGAAGAGTTTGAATAGATATAGAAATGTGTGTGCAGAAATGCATATCCATAGAGTATGTATATTGTGTGTGAATGGGTTGTATGCATATATTAATATATTATGTATTCTTTAATGTCAACATGTTTATTGTAATTAAAAGGTCTTCATAACCTGGCCCCTTCCTACCTTTCCAGGCTTCTTACATTTTATTGCCCTCCAACGTTCATCTCCCAATTCTGAGTTTTCATGGGCTGTCTCTCATTCCAAAATTCTCTTCCTCCTAATCTCCCACCTGGCTTCTCTGGCTTCCTTAAAGTCTCAGCTAAAGTCCGACCCACTACAGGAAGATTTTCCCAATTCGCTTCAATCTTAGTGCTTTCCCTCTGAGATGAGAATCATGTCTGCAGTAATCCAGAAAACCAGTGGCTATTCATGACCTTCTAGTTAAACAAGCCCAACAGGTATGGGGAAGCATCATTGCTTATCTTCCAATAGCTATATAACTTGTGTGGGACCACTTGTAGCCAAGGAACCCTGGGCAAGCCACCTGTGAAATCAGCTTAGTGAAGAAGTATGAGCACGCAGGCTCTTTTAATCTTTAATTGCAAAATAAATAGCTCACCAGACTACCCACCATTTGAACAGTACTAACATAGTGTTTTTACCAGTAGGAAGAGAAGCCTTCTATATTTTCTGCAGAGTAAAGCCATCTGAGTCATTCACCCTCAAACAACTCAAATTGCTAATATTAAACAAATAGAAGGGGTTGGACTTGGACCATCTCTAAAGGGCTGTCTAGCTCGCAATTCTATGATCTTAGAGGGTTTGGCTGAAGTATGTAAACATAATACTTAAGCGATCCAAAGAGGTCTGTGATACTCTTTGTAAATACCCATTTTGGAATTAGGCCAACTTTATTTGGTAAATGTTGTAAAATACTTTTGCTGTCTCAATATATTGACTTCCAGGATGAACTCTTGGTGTTTTGATTTTATCTCTCTGGGTCCTCCATATTTTGAAAGCGTTGTTTGTGAAATAGGTAAATAGATAGATAGATAGATAGATAGATAGATAGATAGATAGATAGATAGATAGATAGATAGATGATATTTAATATATATTTATATTATATCATATATCACATATGTAATACAATATATGATTCAACACAATATAATATAAATGGCATATTTATGTGTATATATGTTTATATATATATATATATATATCAGTATATCAGTAACCATCTGGATGTGGAAATTCAGGTTAATTCTAGGATTCTCCCTGTTTCCCCAGTCCCTGGGTGGGGAGGTGGGGGGTAGCTCACTTTCTGTTCTTTCTATAGCCAAGTCACCAGAAGACAAGGGGAAACCCTGGCATTCACATCTCACTGTAGAAATACAGTTAACTCACAGATATGAACCTGGCCTTTTGAAGTCTTTGACCAATTCAATGGTTGTAATAGTCTTAATTGAATGTAAGATGAGAGGGGCCAGCTTGGGGGAGGCACAACTTTAAGATCTGTGCCAGGATTACCCAAAGGAATGTGTGATCTCATTAATATGGGTGCTCCCTCCAAGGTTGCAAATTGTAACTCATTCATACCTGCCTAGACCATGTGACTCTAATCCATATCCTCTCAAAAGTTCACCACAGAGAGTCTATACAATGTGATGGAGAACATCCTTGTTTCTCCTAACATTATGAGGATAGGAGTGGAACACATGGGCTGTCCACTATCCTTTATCCTTGCCATGTGAGGAGATCACCTTTTTAATCCTATGTATCTTTGAAGATGCCTTTTATTGTAAGTTCTTCGTGGTTCTTTGTTATGTGTTACACCCCATTTACACTTGCCGTGCACTTCTCCATTGACCCCTGAGTGATGTCCTTTAAATATTCTTCTACTAATGACTTATAACCAGATAAAACTGCCAGTATAATATTGGTATTTTTTAAAATAGATTTATTTCTAGAAGAAGTTTTAGGTTACTAAGGGAACAAAAAAAAAAAAACAGTTTGCTTTCTTCCTTTTTAATTCTAGGCCCAACTCTTCCATTTGTAATATCTGGTCAAGATAGATACTAATGGATTGATTCTCTAGTTTGTTCATCTAATCACATTTCATCATCTGCATGATAAACATTCTTCAACCATTTGATTTTTCCTAAGTGGTTGGTTAGGTCAAACTCTTTCATGAGGTTGTAAATCTCTTCTAGAAGATTCAGTGGTATTCAGGATTCAGATGCCAAGATTATCCTAATGAAAAATATTTGATAATATTTCCAGGGGTACTTGAACCTGTGATGATAAAGGAGGAAGGGAAGGAAGAGGAGTTAAATGTAGATGGGTTCCAGAGTAAATTTCGCCTGTAAGTCTAGAATATTGTAGACCTAGCCTTGAAGCAGGAATAGGAATCCCAAAATTGGTACTCACTTTCCAGAGCCAAGAATTGACCTGACCTTTTCAAGCACTTTGCAAACCTTAAATCACTATACAGATGGGTATTTTTCATTTATATTAGGGTTACTTCCTCTCTCTGGGCTTTGATTTCCTCCTTTGTAAGGATAAGGGGTTGGAAGAAATACTTTCAAAGGTGGTTTCCAGTTCTAAATAATATGAACTGTAATATAAAATTATTCATTCATCTAGTGTCTACCATGTGCTAGGCTCTGTGCTAAGCCCTTTACAAATATCCCATTTGATCCTCACAACAATCCTGGGAAATAGGTGCTATTATCATCCCCACTTTACAGTTGAGAAAACGGAGGCAAACAGAGGTTAAGTGACTTGCCCTGGATCACACAACTAGTAAGTGTTTGAAGCTGGTTTTTCTGAGGCTACCTAATAAGAGGTCTTCTGAGGGCACTTGGATACTTCTTCCAGTGTCCTTGGTTTCTCTTCCCTGAAATACAGGAAAATCATGAGCACTCTGAATTCCATCTATGACCAAATTAGGGAAAAGAGTTCTTTTAGCTTACTTTTGGGTTTTTCCCCCCTTAATGAGAGCATTCCTGGTAGCCTGTACAATCTACAGCTGCCTGCCACTTAAAAATAAACAGGGTGGGGAGAAGTACAGAGGAGAGCTGAGCACAACTTATCTGTCCGCAGAGCAACCTCTGTGGGTGATTTTTCCCGTTAGTAGTGAGCTACGCTTCTGTATGGTGCCTAAGCCCCAGGAAAGTCGACTAGCATGTGTAAAAATCTGCCAAGAACAGTGAGGTTTGGCAAGGAATTTATTCACCGAGGCAGGCAAATGGCATTCCCAGCATTTTCTGTAACATTGTATTCAATATAATGGTAGGTAAGTGGCTTTTGGAGAGTCATTTTCAACCAAATCTGAGGTTTGATCCTGCATGTTGGGTGTCATTAAATTATTTCTGTAGTGTCATTACCCAGAAATGGAAGGGAATTTTTCCTGGGAAGGGTGAACAGATTATAGGCCTAATGACAATGGCTAGATTATAATATGCCATAAAAATATGAAAGCCTCTTAAGGCAAGAAAATTAATGAGGGGTTAAATTGCACTGTAATTCCCTAAAGTATTCAGTGGGTCAAGATAAACTTAGCTATTGGCTAATTAGAAGATTGTACCTTTGGTGACACTTTTATTTTCAAATAGTTTGTTTAACTGAGGACAGCTGTTCATTATTGGGGACTCTTAGCACTTTAAAATGATATCCTTCTCCTCCCTTTGCTCAACCCTTAAAGCACTTAGCACAGCTCTCTCTAAACTTGTAGATCACCTTAATGGACCAGCTCTTTTTGCCGACAAAGACATTGAGGCACAGAGAGGGGAAACGATGATTGAATTTCGGAACTAAAAAGAAAAATATTCTTTCATTGGGAATAAAAGAGTAAACATAAGCATAGGGTATTGGGAGTCCACGCTCTAATCAGGGGTAGGGAACTTGCTCCCTCTAGGTCCTCAAGTGCGACCCTTTCACTGAATCCAAACTTCACAGAACAAATCCTTTTATTAGAATCTAACTAAGGCCTTTTCAAAATATTACGATTGTCAGAAATTATTCTGTCTGGATACAACTAAAAAGAACTGCAGTCCTTTTTAACAATGGGAATAGTCTTTGATAAGTTGTTCTGGCTGCTATTTTAATGGTTTCTGATCAATGGGTCAGCAAATATTTATTAAGTAGCTTCTCTGTGCCAGGGATTGTTTCAGTTACTAAGGATACAAAAGGAAAAGTGAGACAGTTTCTGTCCTCATGGTGCTAATTTTCTATTGCCGTGATACATTTCCCAGATGTATCATGCAGTATCTATATAAAAATAAAGTGGGGCGGCTAGGTGGTGCAGTGAATAGAGTACCAGCCCTGCAGTTAGGAGGACCTGAGTTCAAATCCAGCCTCAGACACTTAACACTTACTGTGTGACCTAGTAACCACAAGTCACTTTAACCCCAATTGTCCTGTCTTCCCCCTCTCCAAAAAAAAGCAAAAAAAAAAAATTTAAATTAAAACAAAGTAAATTAGAGGCAGCATTGCCGGGGTGGGGAGGGGACAGGAAGGGGAAGACCAGGAAAGGTCACATAGAGGCTTTCAACTAAAGCGAGCCCTGAACTGCACTAGGGGTTCAAAGAGTATTCTAGGCATGGAGCATGACTTATACAAAAGCATAAAAATGAGAGATGAAATGTATAGGAAACCTCGAATAAGCCAATTTGACTAGGTCATGGAGTGCTAAAGGGGGATGATATGTAATATCCTGCAAAGATAGACTGGAACCAGATTATAGAGGGATTTAAATGCCAGATAGAGAAATTTCTATTTTATCCTAGAAGCTATAGGGAGATTCTATTGAAGCTACTTTAGCAGAGAAGTAACAAATGAGCTTTGGGAATTTTTTTCTTAGGGAGTTCATTAATGGCCTGTTTAATTTCTTTTCCTAAGATAGGGTTATCTAGGCATTCTATTTGCTGATCTATTAATCTAGGTAATTTATATTTTCATAAACATTCATTTATTTCATTCAGATTTTCAGATTTATTGGAATAAAATTGTACAAAATATTTCCTAATGATTGCTTTAATTTCTTCTTCATTGATGGTGAGTTCACCCTTTCCATTTTTGATCCTGGATACTTGGTCTTCTTTTTTTTAATCAAATTAATCAATTCCTATCTATCTTATAGTGTGTGTCGTTTTTTGTTTGTTTGTTTTTATAAAACTAGCTCCTAGTTTTATTTATTAACTCCATGGCTTTCTTACTTTTGATTTTATTAATCTCACCTTTGATTTCCAGGATTTCAAATATGGTTCTCAATTAGGAACTTTTAATTTGTTATTTTTCTAATTTTTTAGTTGCATGTCCAATTTATTGATCTGCTCTTTCTCTATTTTGTTGATGGAAAAATTTAGAGAAATAAATTTTCCCCTAAGTATTGCTTTGGTTGCATCCCATAAATTTTGGGATGATGTCTCATTGCTGTCACTCACTTTAATGAAATTATTCATTATTACTATGATTTGTTTTTGACTAACTTATTTTTTTAAGATTAGATTATTTAGTTTCCAATTAATTTTTAATCAAATTTTCTACTGCCCATTGTTAAATATAATTTTTATTGCATTATGACCTGAAAAGAATATATCTTATATTTCTGCCTTTCAACATTTGATTTTAAGGTTTTTATTCCCTATTACATGATCAATTTTTGTGTAATTGCCATGTGCTACTGAGAAAAAGGTATATTCCTTTCTGTTCCCATTCAGTTTTCTTGAAAGGTTTGTCATATCTAACTTTTCTAATATTCTTTTTTACCTTCTTAGTTTCTTTCTTTTTTTGATTTTTGGTTATATTTGTTGAGTTCTGAGCGATGACAGATCAGGTTCCCCCACTATTATAATTTTGCTGCCTATTTCTTCCTGTAACTCATTAAACCTCTCCTTTAAGAATTTGAATACTATAGTATTTGGTGCTTATATATTTAGTATTGATATTATTTCATTGTCTATGATACATTTTAGAAAGATATAGCTTCCTTCTTTATCTCTTTTAATTAGGGTCTATTTTTCCTTTTACTTTCTCTGAGATAATGATTGCTACCCCTGCTTTTTTTTTTTTTACTTCAGTGAAGCATAATAGATTCTGCTCCAGCCTCTTATCTTTTTGCTGAATGTTTCTCTCTGCTTCAAAGTGTTTTTCTTGTAAAATCATATTGTAGGATTCTGGTTTTTGATTCATTCTCCTATCCACTTCCATTTTATGGGAGAGTTTATCTCTTTTGTAATTACAGTTATGATTATTAACTGTGTTTCCCACCATACTATTTTTCTTCTCTTTACTTTCACCCTTTCTTTCCCTCCTTACTAGTGTTTTGTGTCTGTCTACCACCTGCCCCAATTTGCCCTCCCTTCTGTCAGTTCCCCACCATTTACTTAATTTCCTTCCCTCCTACTTCCCTGTTGGGTATGATAGATTTCCATATTTTACTTATTATGTAAATCATTCCCTCTCTGAGCCAATACTGATGGGAGTAAGGTTCAAGCAATGCCCATTACCTACCCTCCCATCTTCCCCTCCACTGTAATAAATCTTTTCCACCTCTTCATGTGAAATAATTTAGGCTATTCTACCTCTCTCTTCCTTCTGCACCCAGTGCACTCCTCTTTCTCATTCCTTAATTATTTTTACATCATTCCTTCAAATTCACCCTATACCCATACCCTGTCTACATATATTCCATCTATCTGTACTATTAGTGATACAATTTTTAAGAATTACAAGTATTATCATATAGGGATCTGAATAGTTTAGTGCTGTTGAATCCCTTAGGTTTTCTTTTCCCTTTTTACCTGTATATGCTTCTTGTGGGTTTTGATATTGGAGATATAATTTTTGGTTCAGTTTTGGTCTTCTCCTTATGAAAGTTTAAAATCCTTCTCTTTAATTGAATGAACATTTTTTTCCCTTGATGTATTATAATTAATTTTACTGGGCAAGTGATTCTTGGTTTTCCTTTGCCTTCCAGAATATTGTGTTCCATGACCTCCAATCTTTTAATGTTGTAGCAGCTAAGTCCTGTGTAATCCTAATTGTGGCTCCCTAATATTTGAATTGTTTCTTTCCAGGCACTTGCAGTATTTTTTCCTTGACTTGATAGTTCTGAAATTTGGCTATAATGATCTTTGGAGTTTTTATTTGGGGATCTCTTTCCTGGGGTGATCAGTGGATTCTTTCAATGCCTATTTTGCCCTTTGGTTCCCAGATATCAGGGCAATATTCCTTGATAATTTCTTGAAAGATGCTGTCCAGGTCCTCCATTTGATTATGGCTTTGAGGTAGTTCAGTGATTCTGGTATTGTCTCTCCTGGATCTATTTTTCAGGGTAGTTGTTTTTCCAATTATGTATTTTACATTTCCTTCTATTTTTTCATTCTTTTGAATTTGATTTGATTTGTTATCAATAGAGTCATTAGCTTCCACTTAACCAATTCTAACTTTTAAGGAGTTGTTTTCCTCAATTAGCTTTTGTACTTTCTTTTCTATTTGCCCAATTGTACTATTTAAGGAGTTGTTTTCTTCAGTAGCTTTTTGGATCTCTTTTTCGATTTGGTCAGTTCTACTTTTTAAGCAGTTGTTTTCTTTTTTCAAGCTGTTGAGTCTTTTTTTCATAATTCTCTTGAATCATTCTCAATTTTTTTTCAAAATTTTTTCTTCTACCTCTCTTACATGATTTTTAAGCTCCTTTTTGAGTTCTTCCATGCATTCTTTCTGGGCTTGAGACTACTTCTCATTTTTCTTTAGGGTTTTGCCTTTAGGTGTTTTGACATTGTTATTGTCTTCTGAGTTTGTGTCTTGATCTTCCCTGTGACTTTGTATGGTCAGATATTTTTGTTGTTTTTCACTCTCTTTTTTGGCCTTTTTCCTTTCTTTTAAATTTGAGTTTTGTACCTAGGGAGGAAGGGGGACTCTCTCAGACTTCTTGTGCCAGGGCCTACAGGCCCTAGATGTTCACCTAATGCTGCATTGATATTGCCCTGAAGCCCACAAGCTACCCTAGTGTCTGGTGCTGCTCTGAGGGGGTGTGATATGGGGTGGCTGGTGCTGCTGGAGGCTATAGGGGTCTAGAAGCTTACCTGGTGCTAAGCCAGGGTCCTAGGAGTAGAGTCTTACATGTGCTGAGGCCAGTGGGATGCTTTTGCATTTCCTCAGGGATATAGTGAAGCAAGTGGTAGTCTGGCTGCTGGCAGCTGCCTGTTTGCATAGGCACCTGTAGAGTTAGCATCTACCTGTTTTCCCTGGGCTATACTGAAGCACATGGTGGTTCTCATTTCTGGAGTCTTCCCATTTCCCTGGGTATGCTGAGGTATGTGGGGGGCCCTAGTATGGGAATTTGTCTGTTCCACAACGCTGGGGTTCAGAATCTCCCACTGGTTTTCTGAGGTGGTACTTGTTGCTAGCTTGCTGTGATGCTTCCTGTCCTGAACTGAACTCCACTTTTATCCATGTGATACAGACCTTTCCTGTGGATCTTACAAGTTTCTTGGGTGCAAAGATTGTTTCACCCTGTCTTTTTGCTAAGTCTGCTGTTTCAGGATTTGGTTTGAGGTGCTATTTTATGGTTGTTTGGAGGTGAACATGGAAGAGTTATGGCAATTTACTGCCTACTCTGCCATCTTGACTCCCAGAAGTCCTGCTTAGAACTGGGCTTTAGGAATATCACTTTGGAAGCTGTATAGAGGAGAGACAAGAAGAAGGAGGTCAATTAGGAGGCTAGTAAAACAGTCCAGATGAGAGGAGTTATGGGTCTGAACTATAGTGACTGTAGTATGAAGGTAAAGAAGGGGAAGGTTGTGAAAGATATTGTGAAGATAGAAGCAAGAAGACTTGGAAACTAATTATTCTTCTGTTCTTGACTTTCTACCCTTCAGAACCATGCCTTCTCTACTGATGACTTATCCTGGAATATTCCTTAATATCTGAGGCATCCTTGCTCTAGAACATCCTGCTCACACTGGAATATTCCTCTTCAAGACCCTTCCACCTTTTTCCCATTGGCGAGTTTGTCCTGAAGCCTTCATTTTATGGAAGGTCCTGGGGCAGCCTGCCTTCATTTTTCTCTTGGCTCTGTTACCAAAGCATGCTCTCAAACCAGATATCTTTTCTCTGAACCTTCCAAACTCTTTTTGATTATTGTCTTTTCCTTACTCTATTAGAATGTAATCTCCTTAAGGGCAGAGAATGTCTTTCTTTTTTATTATATTTGTTATATCCAATATTTAGCATCCTGCTTGGAACATAGTAAGTGCTAAATAAATGTCTGTTTCCTTTCTTCATACTGAATAGATAGGGTGAGCAGTGGTTCATGAGAGTCAAGCATGATACTTAGATTGTTTGGGTTATCAGAAGAATGATGATGCCCTTGACAGAAACAGGGAAGTTGGGGAGAGGGACAGGTTTAGGAGGAAAGGTAATGAGTTCTTTGGGGGTCATATTGGGTATGGGATTGCTATGTGACATCCAGGTGGAGTATCCAATAGGAGTTAGAGATGGAGAAAGAGGAAAGCTAAATGTTGGCTTGAGAATCACCTGCATAGAGATGACAGTTGAATTAATAGGAATTGATAAAATGATAAAGATAACATAGGAAAAAAAAGAGGAGAGAGTCCAGGACAGAAAATTGGAGTATATCCATGCATGGGGCCAGGATATGAATAATGATGTAATCAATTGCCACCTTTTTTTCATTTCTATTTCCACAACTTCTCTGAATTCCATCTTATTTCCATTCACAAAGACACCACCACAGTTTACACCACCATTACCAGTTGCCTGGAATATTACAATACTCTCCTAATTGGTCTTTTCAGTCTCAAGGCTTGACCCACTTCAGTTCATCCTTCATAAATTCAGATCCAACCATGACCTTCTGTTTGTTTTTTCTTTTTTCCCCTTTCCTTTCCTTTCCAGCACTTAGAACAATGCGTGGCATATAGTAGATACTCCATAAATGTTTTTTGACCTTCACCTCTCCTTGTCCCACCCCGCCCCACCCTGCCTCATCTCCTCTCTCCTTTCCTTGCCTTTTTCCTTTCTTTTCTCCTTTCCTTTCTTTGACTAGGTCTCCCTGTCTCTCACAGGATGAAAATGCACTGGGCTCAGAGCTATCACTGGTTGGCATGGGAGCTCTGGAGTGTTTTGTTCTAATCTGAGCTGGTTCATTCCTCCTTAGGTAGCCCAGTACTGCTCTCCCACTCCCACACTGGTACAAGACTTAATTTAGGCAACCAATCATTTTACCCCATTGCTCTTCAAAATTCCTGAGTTAAAGAGATACATCAGCCTCAATCTCATCTGTAGAAGGGAGTATAGGCATGTACCACTATGGTCAGCCCCACATCATTGTTCCATTCTGTTCCTTTTGGTAAACTCTTAATGATTCTTTATTTCCTCTAGGATCAAATATATAAATATAAACAAATTTAGCATTTGAAGTTCATCACAACTTGACCCCAACCTACTTTTTGAGCCTTATTATAAACTATCCCTCTTTACCCAGTCCAATTCAATAAACTTTTATTAAACAGCCTGCTATATGCCAGTGACTGAGCTAGGTCCTGGGTATACAATTAAACAAAATAAGACAGTCCCTGCCCTCAAGGAGTTTATCTTCTAAAGGTAGAGACAAGGAAAAAGAAGCAGTAAAATAGGGGGGGTGTGGGAAGGATGGACTACCAGAGGGTACTCAGCCAAGGGCATCTTGCTGCATGGAGTTTAGTTGAAATCAGTCAGGACAGCAGATACTAAATGGAGTGAATTGAGTGTAATTTCTACCCTCAATAAGGAGGGTATTGGGAGGAATTTGGTACTTTGTCCTCTAGCCCTGCAATCGGAGGGAAGAAGAGGATGAAGGAGGTCCTATCAGTCAAAGCCTGAGTCAGCAGCAGAATGGTGACTTTAAAAGTAATGAGTTTATCCTGGGAAGGGCATCTCATTCTGTGACATTGAAACCAGACAGGACAGTAGTCCAGTCAAAATGACCTTCTTACTCTTCCTCATACATAGCACTCCACTTCTCATTTCTGATGACTGATGAAGACTGACTATCTCCCATTCCTGAAATGCATTCCCTCCTCATCTTTGGGGAAGGAAAAGAGGGAAGGAGAAAGAGAATTTGGAGCTCAACAATTTTTTTAAACCAACATTAAAAATTGTTTTTACGTGTAATTGAGAAAAATAAAATAATAATGAAAAAATGAAAAGTCTAGTTATACTCATGTGAAACAGCATATGTCTCATTCAATTCCTGTAGTCTACCACCTATCTACACTTTTAGAGAAAATCCTGAAATATTCCACTTCCATCCACTTACTCATAAAATTTCTTATGCTGAGAATGCCTGCCCTGACATCATTCTATCTACATTTCAATCATATATTGATGCTTGGTATTTCAAAGGCCATCA
This sequence comes from Petaurus breviceps papuanus, assembly GCF_028583685.1. Taxonomy (NCBI): domain Eukaryota; kingdom Metazoa; phylum Chordata; class Mammalia; order Diprotodontia; family Petauridae; genus Petaurus; species Petaurus breviceps. The sequence continues at coordinate 2,562,572 of NW_027185754.1, forward strand.
TGAAAGAGAGGAAATCAGGGGTGGCCAGGTGGCTCAGAGAGTAAGAGCACCGACTCCAGTGTCGGGATGACCTGGATCAAATCTGGGCTCAGATACTCAGCACCACCCCCAGAAATAACTGGCCATGTAACCTTGAGCAAGTTACTTAACTCCTATTGCTTAAAAAAAAATTAAAATTAAAAAAAATAATAAAAAAAAAGAAAGAGAGGAAATCTTTTTGCCTACTGTCTTTTTGGAGACTGGAATAATAACTTCTTCCATTGTTTTTCTCCCTCCCTCCTCCCCTCTGCTCCAAGATATAATCCAGCCATACCTTGGACATGTTATACATATACCCTCTATGGGTTTAGCATTATCTCAGATCCAATGGGAAATGCAAAAGTATATGAAACCTTCCTATCTTTATAAACCTATTGGGTATAGAAAACTTGAAGACATAGAAGGATTAGGGAATCATGAGATAGTGTAACATCAAGGGTTAACAGACACATGATTCAACATCAGAAAAAAGAGAAATCAAAATCTAAGGAAGGAGACCCAGCAACCACAGATATACAGACACACAAAGTTGTTTCAAATTGTACATTGGTGTGTCATGAGTTTCTCTGTGTGCTGAAAATTGTATGTAATTAACACCTATGACAAATCCTATGCATATCTCCCAGTTCTACCCCAAGTATACCTCTATTCCTCTGGTCAAGCCATAAACAAAAACAGAAGTTTGGGAACCCCTAGGTGAGATGATCTCTAAGATGCCTTCCAGGTATAAATGCTGTGATCCGCTGAAATATGTAGATTGATTAAAAAAAAAAAAACCAACAGTGTAAACTTAACCAGGGCTGGGGAAAAGGTTAGTTAGTTAATTAGTTTGTCTGATAGCTTTTTTCCTAAGAAAAAATTGGTGCCAATCAGATGAGTTGGGAAAAATGTAGAAAACTCATTCAAAATAAATTCTTTGGGGCCAAAGTACCTGAACTGGTCAATTGCTTCCACTCCACTTGCCCTACTTATTATAACTGAAAACACCTCCACAGTCTTCCTCAAAGAAAGGTTAGCGGGAAGGGCAGTGTTGGGATTCGGAATACATTCAGCATCTAAAAAACAGGGCTGGTGATGGACCCAGCTCTAATGATCCTGGGGCCTCCCATAGGCCAATGGGGACACTTGGGCGATTGTCTTTGAAGGGACTGGCAGCTTTGAAAATCTGCTTTCATGTGAATATCAGAAACTTTATTGCCTTGACTCTAGTGACCTCATCTACCAGAATGAAGTCATTCATCGAAAGTCCTTCAAGCCAACAGCACAGCCTTATCTCCAGCCAGTGAGAGAGGGAGGCGTTATAAACCTGACAGGCACCAGCTAGCCTCCTGTTCTTCATGTGATGTGAACATCAAAAAGCTCAAACTCGTAGCCAGAGAAGCCCAGCGTGACATAATTTCTGACTTGGGGATTACATTGTTTCAAATCAAGGTATTTCTGGGAGAACAAAACCATGGCATTCCAGTGAACTTTAGATTTTTTTTTTAACTATTAACTGTGCCAGATAGGAATGCTGGCCACATAATTGCTGGCCCTGCCTTTTCATCCCAAGCTATCTCACATCCCATAAACATTCCAATTAGATAGCCAATTAAAATGAGAAAGGACCTCCTGAATTATACAGCAGTTGGAGGCAAATCTGCCTTTTGAGTTGTCAGCCAGTGAAAGGTTTTTATTGCGTCTGAACTGAAGGAGGTGAAAGAATTAAGTGAAACAGTGATGTTTGAAAGGCCCATGTGAAGGGGCAGAGCAGTGATAATAGTTCTCAGCGCTCCTGACAGGGAGCCATTAGTAAGCGATGAAAAGCTTTGTTATGCTAAGGGTGGACTTTATAATAGGTAGGAGCTTCCATTCCTGTATTTTACCCCACAACAACAAAATAAAAATCCTTAATTTCATTTTACTTTATTGCTGTTTGGCAAGCCTGAACCAGGAGATTTGATGAAAAGTCTAAACCGTGCTGAGTTTCAAAAATGGATTGCTTCCAAGGAAATGTGCCTGGGAGCTAATGACTAGGACTTTTCAGGGTATTCCCATATATTATCTTATTTGATACTCACAGCAACCCTGTGAGGTAGACAGGTAGAATTATCCACATTTTACAGGTGGGGAAAGTGAGGCTTAGCAAAATAAAGTGCAGGACTTGAACAAGCTCTCACAGTGAGTTTTGTCAGTCAAATGTAGATCTGTTTCTTTATCCTAATTGAATATCACATCTTTTTTTTTTTGTTTTATTGATGGCTTTTTAAAACATCACTTTCATTTCCTAATCTTGCCATATTCTCCATTCCTCAATCCCCAAAATTGTCCCTCATAGTAAAGAAATATGGTCTAAGCAAATGAACCAACATATTAGCTGTCTGATAACATAGGCTTCATCTTGTACCAGTCCACAACCTCTTTATCTACAGGAAGGAGGTGTGTTTGCCATCATCTATCTGAAGTCATGATCAGTGATTTTATTGATCATAGTTCTGGTGTTTTTCAATGTACATTTCCTTTGCACTATTGTACTTAATGATCTTGGTTCTTCCCTTGCTCTGCATCACCTCATACATTTTTTCCCAAATCTCGCTGAATTCTTTATATCTTCACATAGATGACTTGCCCAGCTATTTCCCAATGAATGAATACTCACTTTGTTCCAGTTCTTTGCAACCATAAAAAGTGCTGAGGGGTACATCTTTGTATATGTACATCTTTGGGTATCTTTTCCTGTCTTTAACGCCCTTCTGGTATTGGTCAGTCAATGGGTATGTATAGTTTAGTCATTTTAATAGCATGACACCGAATTATTTTAAAAATGTTTTTAAATTCATGCTTTATTTGTTTTCAGCATTCTTTTCTTTTTAGATTTTGAGTTCCAAATTGTCTCCATCCCTCACGCCTCCTTCCCTACTCACTGAAAAGTCAAGAAATATTATGTCAGTTATACATGTGAAATCATGCAAAACTTATTTCCATACTAGTCATATCTTTTCCAGAATTTATTTATTTTTAGTTTTTAGCATTCATTTCCACAAAATTTTGAGTTCCAAATTTTCTCCCCATCTCTCCCCTGCTCCCCCACCCCAACATGGCATGATTATCACTTCCTCCAGTCTGCCCTCCTTTCTATCCCCTCATCACTTCCCTTACACTTTGCTTTCTTGTAGGGCAAGATGGATTTCTATACCCCATTGCCTGTATATCTTATTTCCCAGTTGCATGTAAAAACAATTTTTAAAAATTTGTTTTTAAAAGTGTGAGTTACAGATTCTCTCCTTTCTTCCCTTCTCACCCACCCCCTTTGAGAAGACAGGAAATTTCATACAGTTTATACATGTGTAGTTACGTAAAACATTTCCATAGTAGTGAAAGACTAACTATATTTCCCTCCATCCTATTCTGCTGCCCATTTATTCTATTTTCTCCTTTGACCCTGTCCTTTTTCAAAAGTGTTTGCTTCTGACTATCCCCTCCCCAAATCTGGCCTCCCTTCTATCATCCCCTTCTCCTATCCCCTTCCCCCCTACTTTCCTGTAGGTAAGATACCCAATTGAGTGTGTATGTTATTCGCTCCTTAAACCAAATCCAATGAGAGTAAGATTGACTCATTCATTCCCTTTCACCTTCCTGCTCTTCCCCTATGTTGTAACAACTTTCTCTTGCTTCTTTTATGTGAGATATTTTGCCCTATTCTATCTCTCCCTTTCTTCTTCTCCCAATATATTCCTTTCTCACTCCTTAATTTTATTTTTTAGATCTCATCCCTTCATATTCAACTCACCCTGTGCCCTCTGTCTATGTACACACACACATATATGCATATATGTGTGTATTTATATGTGTGTATATTCCCTTCAACTATCTTAATATGATAGAAGTCTCATGAGTTACAAATATTGTCTTTCCATATAGGAATATCAACAATTCAACTTTAATAAGTCCCTTATAATTTCTCTTTCCTGTTTACTTTTTCATGCTTCTCTTGATTCTTGTATTTGAAAGTTAAATTTTCTGTTTAGCCCTGGTCTTTTCATCAAGAATGCTTGAAAGTCATCTATTTCACTGAATGTCCATTTTGTCCTCTGAAGTATTATACTCACTTTTGCTGGGTAGGTGATTCATGGTTTTAACCCTAGCTCCTTTGAACTCCAGAATATCATATTCTTCAATCCCTTGATATAGAAACTGTTAAATATTGAGTTATACTGATTGTTTTTCTACAATACTTGAATTTTTTCTTTCTGACAGCTTGTAAAATTTTCTCCTTGATGTGGGAACTCCAGAATTTGGCTACAATATTCCTAGGAGTTTTCTTTTGGGGATCTTTTTCAAGCAGTGAATTCTTTTGATTTCTATTTTGCCCTTTGGTTCTAGAATATCAGGGCAGTTTTCCCTGATAATTTCTTGAAAGATGATGTCTAAGCTCTTTTTGATCATGGCTTTCCAGTTGTCCAATAATTTTTAAATTATCTCTCCTGGATCTGTTTTCCAAGTCAATGGCTTTTCCAATGAAATATTTTACATTGTCTTCTATTTTTTCATTCTTTTGAATCTGTTTTATAATATCTTGATTTCTCATAAAGTCATTAACTTTCATTTTCTCCATTCTAATTTTGAAGGAATTATTTTCTTCAGTGAGTTTTTGAATCTCCTTTTCCATTTGGCCAATTTGACTTTTTAAGGCATTCTTCTCCTCATTGACTTTTTGGATTTCTTTTGCCATTTGAGTTAGTCTATTTTTAAAGGTATTATTTTTTTCAGCATTTTTTGGCTATCCTTTAGAGACTTTATTGACTTGCTTTTCATGATTTTCTTGCATCACTCTCATTTCTCTTCCCAATTTTTCCTCTGCTTCTCTTATTTGATTTTCAAAATCCTTTTGAGCTCCTCTGTGGCCTGCAACCAATTCATATTGTTCTTGGAGGCTTTTGATGCAGGAGTTTTTATTTTGTTGTATTCTTCTAGTTGTATGCTTTGTTCTTTGTCACCAAAGAAAGATTCTATAGTCTGATTTTTTTCCTCTGTGTGCTAATTTTCCCAGTGAATTACTTCACATGCATGTTCTTTACCAGGTAGGACTGTGCTTCCAGAGTGGAGAGGGCTCTGTCCTAAATTTCTGGGATTTTGTGCAGTTGTTGTTAGACCTACTTCTAGGCACCTATAAATTTTCAGTTCTTCTAAGATGATATGAACAAAGGAGAGGCGTTTACTCTTCTCCTGGCCTGTGGGCTAGTCTGCGAGACAAGTGGAGCTCTGCTTCCAGGGTGGAGGGTACACTGTCCCAATCTTCAGGGTTTCTGTGTAACTGTTTTCAGAGATACTTCTAGGCACCTTTAAGTTTTCAGTTCTTCCAAGCTAGTATCATCTGAGGAGAGATGTTTACTACTCTCCTGGCTTGTGTTCTAGTCTTTGAGCAACCACAAGCCCTCTTTTCTGCACTGGAACTGTGACAAGGGCTCCTGCTCCCCTGTAGTCACAAGGTCTGCTATGCTACTACTGCTCCTTGCCTTGGGACTGTCACCCAGGACTGTGACCCAGATCTGAGTATGGGCAAAACAACAGAGCCCTGCCCCTACTTCCAGCAAAGAGACCCTTTTCATCTCCTTCTGATCAGTTGTTTGATGCACCCCTTACCATTTGTGGGTTGAGAGTTCCAGAAGCAGCTGCTGCCCCTGCAGATTCCCAAGGCCTACTCCTTGTTTGCTGTGCCCGGGTCTATGCTGGTGCATCCTGCACTAGACTGTGCTCCATTCTCACTGCCATATGACAGACCTTTCCTGCTGACCTTCTAAGCTGTTTTTGTTTTGTCTTGGGGTTTTTTTTTGAGGAGGGAAGGCAGGGCAATTGGGGTTAAGCAACTTGCTCAAGGTCACACGTTAGTGTGTGTTAAGTGTCTGAGGCCAGATTTGAACTCAGGTCCTCCTGACTCCATGGCCAGTACTCTCTTCACTATGCCACCTAGCCACCCCTTTAAGTTGTTTTTGGCTGGAAAATTATTTCACCTGTATTTTTGTGGGTTCTGCCACTTCAGGAATTGTTTTATAGTATTATTTAAAGGTGTTCAGAGGAGTTTGGTGCATAGTTCAAGTGAGTCACTGTGATAGTAATGGAACATAAAGATCCCCCTGTATTGGCTTGGTTTTCAAATTGATTGTGTTAAAACCCAGAGCTTGTTAATCCCACCTGTGGGATGGACTTGTTGATGTGAAAAGAAAGTCCTGAACTGGGAGGAGCTGGTGATGTAGATTTGGAGAAACAAGAGAGAGGCAGAAGAACTTTTTGGAAGCAGCACCTCGTGGAGGCAGAGAGAGACTGAGAGAATTGCTGGGGGCCACTTTGAATTGCCCTGGACTTTTGAGACCTGCCCCCTGAGCTGCCAAGGACTGAGGAGACATGGCTGTTTTGCTGGTACTTTGTCTGTCTGTTTTGATGTTGTTTTGCCAGATTTGTCCACTGGTGAAAGACAGTCTTTTGTTGAAGAAGTCCTGGAACCTGGCTGTTGGCTAAGAGCTCCTGAGACTGTCCTGCAGACAGAGAGTGAATACTGTCCACTGGTGAAGGACAGTGCTGTTGTTGCAGGGGTCTGGAGACTGTCCTGCAGACAGAGTGAATACTGTCCACTGGTGAAGGACAGTGCTGTTGTTGCAGGGGTCTGGGAACCTTGCTGTTGGTTCAGAAGCCCTGGAAGAAGGATTTTCTTGTTGTATGTTTACAGAAATCCTGGGAGAGGGTTTTGCTAATGTTTTCAGGGGTTCTAGGACTGTTCTACAGACAGAGGATGAATTAATGAAGAGACTGGCAATGTATCTTGTGGCCTTGCTAAGCCTTGTCTCCCCAGGAACTAAGATTGCTGAGAACTTGCCTTGTGTCAAGATGAAGAAAAGACCTCCATTTGGGTATTAAGTGCTGTGCTTAAACTTGATGTAACTCTGGGGTAGATTGAATTGTGATCCAGGGGTGGGGAACTTTTGACCTTTTTGTGTTCTATGGTTGAACAAATGAATGTACTTTACTTAGATTGGAAACTAATCTCCATTTGAGAAGAGGGGCTTTGTGGTGGAGCAAATGAAGGTACAGCCTAGGGGTGGAGTAGTATTGGGACTTTGTAATTGATAGAATGAATGTAAGGTCCTGGGGTGGGGTAGTACTTGGAGATTATTTAATCACCCTTAGTAAATGCTGTATTTTGAATGATGTCATGTTTTGATCTTCTCTGTTTTGGGTTTGTCACTGAGTAAAATGGAGAGCACCTATGCTGGTATTTTGAACCTTGGGAAGTTGCCTTTCCTTGGCATTACATTACAAGCTGTTATGTCCTACCTGTTTGACCTTGAATAAGTCTCTTTACCTTGCCAGGTCTCCATTTCCTCATGTATGTGATGAAGAGATTAGGAGGTCTGTTAAGGTTCTGCCCAGTCCTAACAGCCCGTGATTCTATTCTCAGTGTTTACCTGGGCAGACATTAGATCTATACATTCTTCTTCTTAATATCATTAAATGTAAAGCTAGAAGGGACCTGAGAGACTAACTAATCCCATTTTATAGTTGAGAAAACTGAGGCCCAGAGATGTAAAATATTTTACTCAAGATTGTAAAGTATTAAATAGCAGAACTAGGACTTGAACTCAGGTCTTCTAATGTCAATTCCATCATCCATTCTATATCTTTTGTGACCTATTGCGCCTTTCCGTAAAAAAATTCTTCTCACTTATTGTTTCACTCCATTTTGGCTTCCTGTAGTTTTCTCATGATCTACCTATAACTTAAGCTATTGTATGGAGTAATTTTACTGTGTCTCATACATCCCTTAGCATGTCAGTAGATGACTATCAAGATCATTTAAGGGAAACATATTTAGCTAGACAGCTGCTTAAGAAGAGGAAATTAAAGGTAATGCAACCTGAGAAACAAAACTTGATTTGATGAAACAGGGTAATTGACAGCCACCAAAAAGCAATATAGAATTACATTTTCAAAAGCTGATCTTGGTGGGTTTCATGCCTTAGTTCTCCATGACTTGGAGAAAAGAAACTTGGTTCAAATTTTATCTTGGCCAGCTCCAAGTTGTGTGGCTGTGGGGAAGATATTTTTCCTCTCTGAGTCTGAGTTTCTTCACTTGTACAAAATGATGGAATTAAACTAGATGACTCTTAAGAGCCATTCCAGAGCTAAATCCATCATCCTGTATCTCTTACTGTTTTCATGTGCAAAGAGAAAAAAGACAAGATACCTCAGACAAAAATATCAGTTAAAAGAATTCTGATTCTAAGGCCATAATGATCCCATTATATCTGCCTATACTTTGCATATGCAAGAGTTTCATAGCAACTAACATCTTTTGGAATTTTCTTTGGAAATAGGTGCTCCATTACAAGTGGACAGTGTGGTATACTTGCTTTGAAGTCAGAAGACAAGAGTTTGAATCCTGACTCTGCCACTAACTACTTGTGTGTTTCTGGGCAAGTTTCTTCCCTTCTTTTAATCTCCGTTTCCTTATCTTTAAAATGAACTAGATGACTTTGAAGGTCCCTTCTGGATCTAAATCTATAATTTATCACATTAAAATCACACTGAGATTAAATAGACCTCCCCTAAATATTGGAAGGAATACTGAATTTAGAGTCAAATGACAGAGTTCAAATGCCAGCTCTGCTGCTTACTACCGATAGGATCTCAGATAAATTCCTCCCCATCTCTGGACTTCAATTTCCTTATCTATAAGATGAGATAATTAGATGATATCCAAGGTCCCTTTCAGCTTAAAATAAACTATCCTATGAAATATATGTAGTTGTAGGCTAATTCAATCTCTGCTTCAGGATGAAAACTTCGTCTTTCTTCCTTACTTTTCAGAAACATCTTTTGATTATGTGCCAACGGTATATTCTCATTCAGTTGTGGTGATCATTCTAATTACCTACTGTATGTGTGATCAGTTCAAATAGCCACATGTCTGTGAAGACAGGGAAAAGGAAGTATGCGTGTGCATGTGTGTGTGTGTGTGTGTCTGTGCTTGTGGATACTGCACCAATGTATATGGTGCAAATCAGTGAAATCTGGCCCCATCTGAACAGTCAGAAGGTGATGGATTCCTGGGGTTTTCTTTGCATTTTTTTTTGTTGTTTATTATAGTAGATCAACTGAGCTTTTTGATTGAAATACCACCTGGTATTCAGTCTGGAGCAATGCATTATCACACATGTAAGTATAAATGTTGATGCAAATGAATTTTCCTAATGAAACGAGAGGTAGTTTGTTATTTGCCTTTGCATAATGGAAGATTCAGAGAATGAGATTTATTTTCTAGAAGTGAGTACATGGTTATTTTTCAATTTGTCATCAGCTGTTAACACATGCACCCCAATAATTCAGTTCTGCAAATCTTCTAGCTTTCACATTTTGATATAGATTTTTTTCCCATTTTTAAACTGAAATCAATTTCAACATGATTTATCATCAGAGAATTACCTTATGTAAAATGCTTAAGTGAATGAAGTAATAACTTTTGGTCTATCAGTTATAGGTGCATTTTCCTGTTCTTGGTTCTAAATAAAGAGTGAGACTTCAGGTTACATTTTTATTTTATTCATTGCATTGCATATTTTAGTTATTACTGGAAGGTCTGGAAACTTCAAATCAGCTAAATTACTCAGAAATATTTCACAATTGTATCTTATACATGTTGAGTTATTTGAAAATGCTTAATATTCTATTATTGTGCCAAAAAATCTTCCATGGCTCCTGATTGCCTACTGAAGAGAGTCCAAATTCTTCTGCCTAACACTTAAGGTTTTCTATAATATGATATATCTTTATTTTCCAGCCTTCTTTACTTCTCTGCTTCAACTAACCAAGACTACTCTGTAGCCTGAACATATACTGCACAATCTTGACTTGGTAACTTTACTAATGCTGTTCCTATGCTTTTGTAGCACACACTTGGGGATGAGACACACTTGCATGGACCCTGTAGTTTGGGTATGACACTAAGTGCCAAATTTCCCTCGTCTCTCTTTCCCTGGCCTGAGGTTGGCTTGCTCACTCTACTTTCTTCTTCTTCTTCTTCTTCTTCTTCTTCTTCTTCTTCT
>NW_027185754.1:2572786-2586699 GCF_028583685.1 Petaurus breviceps papuanus
CTATCTATCTATCTATCTATCTATCTATCTATCTATCTATCAATATGTATCCTCCATGAAATGCAGGGGTTTAGGAGACAGATGGTGACTGAAGTTATATCAGAATTAAACTAGCATCCTTCCTACTCTCCTTACTTTGAAATATTAACCTGAAAGGATAACAAAGTAATTGTTTACTGGAAGCCAGTAATTTTCATTGATATAGAAAGTATTGTGTATGCCAGGTCCATGCCACTGCAGTTCTGAGAACTTCTCAGCCCTTTGGAGAACTCTGCAGGCTATTGGCCCTGACCTGGAGAGTCATGCTCCCAAGTTACCTCTACCTACCCTGTGTTGCTAGGTTTCTTCTTTAAGGACTCAGGAGCAAAGCACATAGAAACTTTACTTAGCATCCATCCAGGAAAATGGTTCATTTGGCTTCTGTTTATCTGAAGACAAAAATCCTCTGGCCCAACATCAGGGTCAATCAATCAATCAATCAATAGGCATTTATTAAACTTCTGCTATGGCTTAGGTACTGTGTTAGGAGCTGGAGATACAAAGACAAAAAAAAAAACAACAGAGTCTGACCTCAAAGAGCTTCCATTCTTTTTTTTTTTGGAGGGAGGAAGGTAAGGCAATTAGGGTTAAGTGACTTGCCCAAGGTCACATTAGCTAGTTTTTGTGTTAAGTATCTGAGGCTGGATTTGAACTCAGGTCCTCCTGACTCCAGGGCCAGTGCTCTATTCACTGGGCCACCTAGCTGCCCTGCTCACTCTACTTCTAGCCACTTTGGTAGGTGTGGGTTATCCCCGGAAGGATGACCATGGCCATGGTTACTGGACTACTATGCACATTCTTTCTCAGAGTACTAAATGTAGTCCTGGTTTGTGAGAGATATATTCCTACTACTTACTGTTGTAGTACCTGAACCCCCACTTACATAAAACTATGTACCATGGGGGCTACTAGGTGGTGCAGTGAGTAAAGCACCAGCCCCATAGTCAGGAGGACCCTAGTTCAGTTCCGGCCTCAGACATTTAACACCCACACAAAAAAACTAGCCGTGTAACTTGGGCAAGTTACTTAACCCTCCAAAAGGCAAAAAAAAAAAAAAATCATGTACCATGACACCCCTGACTCTTAAACATGGAATATTTCCTTAATTATGAGACAAAGACAAAAAGACTTGTAACATTTACTCATCAGAAGGCAAGAATAGAAATGATCAAAATTAAAGAGTTCACCCATATATGTGTGTCACACTATCCCACAAATACTTCATTCAGAAGAGCAAGCACGAACTTAAAGAAACCTAGCAGGAAGGTGTATAAATAGGAAAACTCATGTTCCCAAGGCATCTCACAACTCTGGATGGCAAGCCTTGATGTACTGGGTGTCTTTTGGGAACAGTCTTCATCATGCATCACCAGCGAGGCCAAAAAGCATATCTACCAACTTCTTCCCTTTTGGTCCTCACAACTCTTCTAGACAAAATCATTTCACCAATACTCTTCAGCTTCTGAAACAATGTTTAGCACACTAAACAGTTCCCTTTAGGCAAAGAATTTCCAATCTCTTTAGGTCTGCCCTTGGGTTTTGAGAAATTTTTCCCTCTCAACCAGCCTTCAAATAGCAGGGATTCTGCTTTGTCCAACCAGTACTAAGCAAATCAAAGCCTCTTTTCACAGAAAAGAAAACATAGAGTCAATCTTTCCCACTCTGTTTCTCCTTCTCCAATCAGTAAAGGATCAACATTGGGCACACTAAGAGATTTCCCTTCTCTCGGGCTGTAGATAGCACTAGAGAAAAATAAGCCCAGACAAATTCCCACACAGCAGGAAAATTGAGCTCTCTTCCCAGGAGCCCATCAGCTCTCAGCAAAGCAGTGCCTCCTTTTCAATCAGCACAGTTCCCAAAAAAGCAGCCACAAAGCCTACCTGGAACTTTTGATATTTTCCATATCTTTTTTTCTATAAACAACTTTTCTTTTCAATTCCTATTATTTCTACCCCAGATTTATCATCTCAGCATCTTCTCTTTTCCCATTCCTTTTCTTTTTTTTTTTAAAGCAATTGGGGTTAAGTAACTTGCTCAAGGTTACACAGCCAGTTATTTCTGGGTGTGGTGCTAAGTATCTGAGCCCGGATTCAATCCCCAGGTCATCCCAACACTGGAGCTGGTGCTCTTACTCACTGGCCGCCCCCATTCCTTTTCTTTATGTATTTCTAAATGCTTCCATTTAGAACGCCTTTAAATGTATCTCTAACAAGATGGGAAAGTCAAAATACCTACTCTTTTGTCAGGTATGACCTCAACAATTCTTATATAATCATCCTTTAATAACCAGTTATTTGATTTTTAGTTTCTCATTTGTAACCTCAAAAGCCATGAAAACACCCACATGCAAATGAGTCGACAGGTCACAATGCCTGGCAACCGTCACTACCTCAGGCATTTCTCTGTCTCCAAATGGGTCATGGTAATACATTTATCTGAAGAGTAGTTCTCTTTCAGTTTCTTAGAAGAGTTTGTGTCTTCTTTAATGTTTAAGGTGAAAAACTGTTTCTTCTCAAGCTGATTTTTTATCATTTTGCTTACACAAATATTAATTTTCTCCCACTTTAAGCAATCAAAATGTTCACATGTGAAAGAGTTAATAGCATCCGTGTTCAGAGAGGCAATATGAAGTGGTGAAGAGGATACCATATGTAGAATCAGAAAGACTTGGATTTAAGTCCCTTTTTGCTAACTGTTCAATCCTGGGAAAGTCACTTAACCTCTCTGCATCTCAGTGTCTTCATCTATAAAATTACAGGGTTAGACTTGATGTTGTTACCTCAGGTCCCTTCCAACTCTAAATCTGGGATCTCCTAATGTCTTCCTTCTTTCTTTCTCTTGCTGAATCTCTTTAAAACCTTTAAAAGTCTGACTCAGATGCTTTCTTTATTGTTTTTCTTCATTTAAATGGCTTGCATCAATACTCCCTTCTTTGTTCTATAGCTCTTTACTGTACTTACAATGTAATCATATATATTATAGTTATATCTGTGTCAAACTCTACCACTAGACTATAAGCTCCTAAGAATAATGACCATGTCTTATGTAAGTTATCTCAAGGTTTAGAATAGGGTACTTCATTCAGAATTTAATAAAAGTTTGTTAAATGCTTTTGCTAAAGAATTCTATTACCCAAACCAAGAGACATAGTAGATAGAGAGCTTCCCTCAAAGTGAGGAAGGCCTGTGTTCAAGCTGTTCCTCTGACATATATTTGCTGTGTGACAATGTGAAGGTCATTTGATCTCTCACTGCCCCAGGAAACCCTCTGATTGGATTATAAATTGCAGAGCAGGTACTAGCCTGCATTGGTTGTTTGGAATCACTAGGAATTCTCTACACCAATGAAAATGAGCAAAAGAAAAAAATGCCTGAATTATCCAGCCAGTTCTGAATGTTATTTAAGAATTCGTAAATTAAGACCCTACTCTTAAGCCCATCATTTGTGTGATACCCCTTAGGTACAATAAACCTCCCTTTGCAATGCTCTCATTTCCACCTGTAACTGCACATTTTTGAATGAATTAAAGACCTGAGAAGCAGTTCCCAGAACTAAGCGAAGGAATATTAGTGAAATGCATTAAAGATAGAGGCTACCTGAAGTATAAAGAGTCATGTGGATCATGGAGAAATAGGTGGCCCCAACTGTTATGCAGCACACTATAATAGAGAGATAACTTGTATGTAGCAGCCTCCCTACCATTTCCCAGGTGTCTGGAGTTCAGAGCTTATAGCTTTTCTGATAAATGGAAAGACCTACATGAAGCCACCGAGGGAAGGAAGCAGAGATCATCTGTCAGTATAAACATTTATGACGCCTGAACATCATATTGACTCACAAGTCAATGTGGACCCTGGAAGAACATTGGTCAAAGTAAGGGGGAACAATATTTGCTTCCCCTATTCTCCTGTACAGTTGAGACAAAGACTACTCTCTTTACCTACATTAATGAGAGATAAATGTCTCATTACTACCTGTGGAGTAATCTCCATCATTTCTGCATTTGTATGTAAAGTTCCCTCCAGGCTCTTTCTTTACTTTGATGGATAAAGGATGCTTAGATGTACAAAAATCTACTTGCAGAAAAATTAAATAGCATCAATTTTGACAATGTAGATAGTCAAGGCCAAAACAAGCCCCAGGAAAAGTATCTGACCCAATTGATAAAAGCCATTCCCCTCTTATTTAGGAGCTGAAATTCTACCTTGGTGGCATACTCAATCCTCAATAACACAAGGCTTTCTACAGTGGACTAATTTGCAATTTGAGGTCCCTGGTCACTAAAGGTTCTCCTTGTATAGGTAAAAAAAATGTTTTTTAATTAAATGAAGAAAAAGAACCTCTGGCAGAAAATGTCATTGGGCAATAAAATTAGAAATAGCATCTAAAGATATAAAAGACTTTCAAAATCAACCAGCCCAAACTTTTACTAGCAAATAAGGAAACTGAAGTCCTAAAAAGGAAAGTAATCTACCCAACATCAAGCAGGAAGTAGCAATCAGTTCTCCTGACTCCAAATCCAGTGATTTTTTTCTACTATATAATGTTTTCTGCCACTAAAATATACTTCCCCCAACCCTGTGGATTTGAGGAAATCCATGCCAACTTTATCTGCCACCCAGGTGATAGAAAACATGATCTGATACCAGGTTGGTTAGTATAGAAACTATATGTTTCTATATATGAGAATATTTTAGGAGTGATCAATATGCATTTCTTATTATAACAAACTATATGAACCTCCCTGCCTCAGAGGCTCAGAGTAATGATTAATGAGATAATACTTGGGAATTGTTTTTAGTTTCTTGGAAGAATGGGCCTCACTACAATCCAGCTGGTGATGTTGCTGTTTAGTGGCATTTTAAAATCCAACTGAGTGCATGATATGCTCATGGGGAGTTGAAAAAGGGATTATCTTTGACGATTTAGGGATGTTCATGATTTCAACTATTCTCTTGCTTTTTCTCCTAATATTGCAAATTAACTGTAGAGATAATGGGGTGGGAGGGAAGGATGACATCATATACCCAACTGCCTTTTAAGTGCCAGGGTTGGAGGAACCACTTACAGTAATTAGGAAATCCTTAAACAAGTGTTTGCAAAGTATTGGCTAACCTTTGGTGTTTGCTTTCTTTCTTTCTTTCTTTTCCCTTCTGGCATCCAACTGAGGTTCTGACCTTGAATAATTATCAACCCACTGGTTTTCCATCCTTTTCAGCAACCAGGGTGAAAAGGCTCCTGAATGATTGTTTTGTTATAAGTAGATGGCACCATCAACTGTAAACACAATTAACAAATAAGGATCTGTTTTAAGGAAACTCACAGATAAATTACACAAAGTGATGTTGGATGAGACCCCTGCTAATGCTTCAGAACAAACTGCCAAGAGTTTCTCCTTGCTTTGTTTTCCAAAAAAAGAAAAAACTATCAAGTTCAAACTCATCTCTTCTTTGAAAATCCTAGTGAAAACTTCTTCGGCATTCAATATGAGCTTAGTAATGAAGTTTTAATGAACTGTCTTCCTTAAAAATACACCCATACTACATGTTAACATGTTTGTACATTTCTGTTCCAAGTTGACAAACTATGTTAAATACTAGTAGAATCTGTATATCCGTAATAAAAAAATCATCTAGTGGGTTTCTAGATAGGCCAAAATTTCAATTATTTATCTTACTATTCTATCTATTCCAGAAAAGTAGTGTATTGCAGGGAACTGGCCTCATAGCAGGGAAGATATGGGGTCAAGTCTCATCTTTGCCTTATCCTGATTGTGACACACTAGACAGTTCCCAGTGCCTTAAGCAACTCTCAGACTCTAAGTTGCAGAGAAGGTAGTGACCTGCATTGACAGAAGGAGTTTCCTCATCTGGGAATTCCCTGTGCCAGTGAAATCACAGGTCCAGATCCTATCACTACCTATTAGAGCTCTGAAATTTTAGGCAGCAGACGACCTATAGGACAAAGCAAAATTTAACAAAGGAGGTTAATAGATTGTGGCACATTATCAACAACAACTTATACAGGAGAAGTGTAAAAAAATGTATCATCAAGGGAATGGATAAGATGTTAAGCAGGTCATGTAGTGAGAATGAAGGATAACAGGTGGATATCTTGTGTTGAAACAATATACACAAAATATTAAAACACCTAGAAGAAGGACACCAGCATACTGGATGGGATCTTCTATGGTAGACTTATGAAAGACTGTAGGAAGACAAGAGTTACCCAGAATAAGGCAGCATTTACTCCTAATAGTCAGCTTTAATGGAGGAAGCACCAATCTCTATGAGTCCAAAAAGCAATGAATCTTCACTTTGTTCGTGTCATGGACACCCTTGCAATTAGTGAAGCCCATAAGCCTTTTCTCAGGATAATATTTTTAAATAACCCAAGCATGTGAAGACATCCCCCAGAAGAAAGGAAGGACAAGAACAATTTGTTCTAATGGCCATGAATGTGGCTGAAACAGTCACTGTGAAGTGCTTACAGCTTGGTTAAACATCAAAGACACAAAGGTCATCCACTGCATCCCAGGCCATCACCAGTCATCTTCGTTGTCTTGCCACTGGATTTAGATAACACTGATAGAGAGATTGAGGCTGATCTTAAGTAATAACAACAACAAAAACTCTCATTTCCATTGCACTTGAAGATTCACAAATGTTTTCCTCATGAAGTAGGTGGTATAAGTACTACTGTCATTATAAAATCAAGAATATGATCTGAGAGAAACTAAATGACTTTGATAGTTAGGATAATGGAACCAGGAAAAGTTGAAGCTGAGACACGAGGCCACATTTTCTGAGTTCGAGACACCCTATCCATGTCTTAAACTACTTTGTAGTACTTCTATCCCCTAATACCTCCTATGTAGCAAGTGCTCAGTAAATAGGTATTGGTTACTATAATAATAATAACTGATATTTATTTAGTGATTTAAAGTTTGCAAAGTAATTTACATACATCAATTGATTAACTTTTCACAACAATCCTAATGGGTATGTACTAAAGTAATTATTAGCCCCTTTTTACAGATAATGAAACTAAGGCTCAGAGAAGTCATGTGATAAGTCCATCTTCATTCAAATAGCATTGGGGGTGGATTATTGACTCCAAGTCCTGTACTTAATCCGATATGCCATATTTGCCTCTTTATAATGGATGAAAGATACATGACAGAAGGAACCATATTTTACCTAAAACTTTTATCTATCCTAAATACTAGTATATTCTCTATATACATTAAGCATATATACACTGTTGAATTAGTTGATTTGACCTTATCAACAGAAAATGCTTTAAATCCACTAAAATGCATTTGAGCTTTCTCTGAGCTTGGCATTTTTAAAGAATACCAGAATAATTTAAATGACAGAAAATGTTCTATACAAGTTTGTGGTTCTTTTAAAAAAATAAAATGAGCTGATGATTTTTTTATATATATATATATATATATATATATATATATATATATATATCTATATCTATAGTTTTTTTTTAATTTTTGTTTTTTCTATTGTATTTTTGCTTTCTATTGTATTTTGCAAAAAAATCTTTTGCAAAATTTTGTCTAACTCTCCTTTGATTTTCAAAATTCCCACTTTTGTGATTATTTGGGGATTATTAATTTGTTCATTTTGTAGGAATTTTTTAACTGAATGTACTATTCATTAACCCTCTCCTTTCCCTTTTTGTTAGTAGAAGACTATCACAGATTTATAGTTGGAAACTCTTCTAGTCCAACTTACTCATTTTGTAGATGAGGAAACTGAATCCTGGAAAGGTTATAATTTGCTCAAGGTCACACAGGGAAAAGTAGGAAAACTGATATTTGGGTTCTCTTACTCCAAATCTAACACACACAGTACCATGATGAATATGTATTCAGATATAAACATTTTGCTTAAAGGACTGCTTTAGCAACATCTCATACATTTTATTATGTTGTTTCTCTGCTATGATTTTCTTCATTTGTTTGTTTAGTTTATTATTTGGCTTCATTTCAAAAGACTTTTTGTTTCCATTTAGATCTTCATATTTTGTTCATAACTATATTGCTATTTTTAATTTTATTTTTGTTGTCCACAAAGAATGTGCTTGATATTTCCACAATTACTTATAGGTTCTTTATGCCTAACAAATGGCCATTTTTTTTTTGTAAAGGCAATGTGCAGTGCTGGGGGGGGGGGGGAAGTGACATTCTCTAAGATTTCTATTCAGTAATCACAATATGATCCTCAAGTCTAGTTTTTCTAACATTCTGTTCAAATTTATGATTTCCTTTTGTTTATTTTTCTGTTCTAATTATAATATTTCAAAAGAGGGATGTTTAAGTCTACAAAAAGTATTGCCTTCTTACCTTTTGTACTTCACTTACATTTCTGTTTAAATATTTAGTATTTTGTCACTTGGTACATATATATATTTAATACTGATAGTTTCATCACTTGTGCTGCTTTTAAGAGATGTGTAATTTAGAGGAACAATGACAAGAAATGCAAATTAAAACAACTCGGAGGTGTCACCTCAAATCCATCAGATTGACTAAGATGACAGAAAAGGAAAATGACAGATGCTGAAGGGGATATTGGAAAATAGCTACACTAATATGAATTGGTGAAGCTTGTGAGCTAGTCCAAACATTCTGGAAAGTAATTTGGAAATATGTCTCTAAAGCTATTAAATTCCATATACCCTTTGACCCAGCAATATTGCTGCTATGTCTATACCCCAAAGTGATAAAGAAAACACCCATATATACAAAAACATTTATAGCAACCCTTTATGTGGTGGCAATGAATTGGAAACTGAGGGGATGCCCATGAATTGGAGCATGGCTAAAATTTGCTATATGGATATGATGGAATATGATTGTGCCTTAAAAGATAAAGGGAATAATTTTAGAAAAACCTGGGAAGACTCATATGAACTGAAACAAAGTGAAGTAAGCAGAACCAGAAGAACAATTTACACAACAGTAGCAATATTGTAAAGACATTATCAGTGAAAGATTTAGTAAGCCTGATTAGCATAATGACCCACTGCAGTTTCAAAAGATTCATGATGAAAAATCTATCCTCCAAATAGAAAATTGTGGACTCAAGCATATTGTTTTTTCTCTTTCTTTTTCTTGTTATTTTTTTTAAACATAGCTAATTCTGAAATTCATCTTGCTTGTGAATTCATATTTGTAATGGATTTTGCATTTCTTGCCATCTCAATGGGGAGAGAGGGAGGGAAAGAATCTGAAAGTGAAAAAAATAAAATGAAAAACAAACAAAACAAAACAAAATTCAAAAAAATGAAAACAGAGAAACTTTACCTTTCAAGGAAGTACAGTGATTATAATGATCTGTTGGAGTGTTTTATGTGTCCTGTATTTGTTCACATGATTCTTTAAATTCTCTTCCTGTTATGCAATTTCTATTGCAGAGAAAATAAAAAGCTGCTCTACACCCAGTACAAAAAAAATAGAATTTAGAATTTATAGTTTTTCTCTATACATCTACTTTTGTTATTACATTATATGAAATTGGGATGGCTAGGTGGTGCAGTGAATAGAGCACTGGCTCTGGAGTCAGGAGGACCTGAGTTCAAATTTAGCCTCAGACACTTAACACTTACTAGCCATGTGACATTGGCCAAGTAACTTAACCCCAATTGCCCTGCCCTCCAAAAAAAACACACAAAAAATACATTATATGAAATCACAATTATAATTTGTACTCTTTTTTGGATTCAGCTAAAGCATAATAACATTTTTCACTCACTTTCTTTAAACCTATATGCATGCTGGAATCTTAAATATGCTTCTTTCTAATATAGTCCACAAACTTTTTCACATTTTTATGGTTGCTTAATATATTAACAGTCAAGGGTTATGATTTTTAAATTTGACTTTCTTCCACCAAGTTCTTGTTTGTTATTTGTTTTTTAAAAAATCTCCATAAGATATGATCATGTCTTTTTTTACTTGAAGAAATACAATCCTGGTTTCTACCTTCATAGACAGAAATATATAGCTCATCTTTATTCCTTAGCCTAGATCAAGAACCTTCTACTTTTATTGAGATCATCTTTCTTATGCTTCCTTGAGCAATCTCAGATAAACTTTTTTTTCCTTTTTCTACTGATCCTCTTACTCTCTCCTTCAAATGTTTTATTTCCCTCTGATTCTCATCCATTTGGTTAGCTCTTCAAATTACTAGTGTTTATTCTCTCAATGACCCTCAAACAAGGTAGAATTTCCAAAGATCAGTTGTCTTGTCTTCCTAAATTGTGTAACCATTGAGTCGTCATGTTCTTTTTCTTTTCCTACATGGTACCATTAATCTTTTAAAGTTTTTGTTTGCTGAATTTCAGCATTAAAAACCCTACCTAGGGCTGACTTTCTTAAGAGAAATAAAAGAACAGGCAGTTTTCAGACAAAAAAAAATTTAAAGCTATCTATAATCACATGAAAAAATGCTCTAAAGCACTATTGATAAGAGAAATGCAAATTAAAGAACTCTGAGGTACCACCTCACACTATCAAATTGGCTAATATGACAGAAAAGGAAAAATGGTGAATGTTGGAAGGGATGCGGGAAAACTGGGACACTAATGCGCTATTGGTAGAATTGTGAACTTATTCAACAATTCTGGAGAGCAATTTGGAACTATGCCCAAAGGGCTATAAAACTATGCTAATTCTTTGATCCAGCAGTACAACTACAAGATCTGTATTCCAGAAATTTTTTTAAAGGGAAAAAGACCTATATGTACAAAAATATTTCTAGCAGCTCTTTTCATGGTAGCAAAGAATTGGAAATTGAGGGGATATTCATCAATTGGGGAATGGCTGAACAAGTTGTGGTATATGAATGTAATGGAATACTATTGTGCCATAAGAAATGATGAGCAGGATGATTACAGAAAAAAAAAACTTCAAAACATTTAACATGAATGGATGCAAAATGAGGTGAGCGGAACAAGGAGGACATTGTACACAGTAACAGCAATATTGTATGATGATCAACTGTGAATGACTTAGCTATTCTCAGCAAAATAGTGATATAAGATAATTCTAAAAGACTCAGGATGAAAAATTCAGTCCACCCCCAAAGAAGGAAATAATAGAGTCTAAATGCAGGTCAAAGCATTGCTATTTTTTGTTTTATTTTTTCATGGATTTTTTTTTGTCTGTATCTTATTTCACAACATGGCTAATGTGGAAATATGTCTTACATAATTGTACATATATGACCTATATTAAATTGCTTACATCTCAGAGAGGGGGAAGGCAAGAAACACAGAGAATTATGAACTCAATTTTTAATGAATATTAAAATTTATTTTTATATCTTGGGGAAAATAAAATATTATTTAAAAATATGAATAAAAAATCTATTAACACATTGACAATTCATCTTTTCTCACATGGAAACAAGCCTATCTTTATCAGTTGTGCTATTTTAGTGTACAAGCTAATATCCTTTACTTTTCAGGATATAATATTATAGGTACATGTGACACGTGAATTATTTCACCCTGGTTACTTGGAAGATTTTTTTTCTTATTGCACCTCTGGAATTTAGCAAATACATTTTGAGATGAGGTAATCCAAGAAATCTCTGATAATATCCTGAAGATTCTATCAATCTGTAGATATATGTTTATATATATCTTTGCCATATGTTTACAATACTTCTAGATAATTTGCTTCTAAGTAAATTATATCATATATGATTTCCTAAGACATGGTATTTAGGATCTTTGTTTCATAATGTTTTCATTTATATTGTTTTTTTTTATTTTATTCAGTGCATTACTTGTTGCTCTGAAGTAATTAAGAAAGCTAGGCTTAGATACTACCTACCACTTATTCAGCTGTCTTACCAGAAGCCTGGAGCTTACAATGTAAATTAAGTTATTTCAAAACATGGTCCTAGTCATTGTCAGTATTACCAGTTGAGGCCTATTAACACCATCAATGGTATACTAAATAGTATTACCCCAGGAATTCATACTATAGACCTTTGTACATGTATATATGTTTTTATACTACTTTCATCCTGAATTATGGAATTCCTCCCCTCTCCTATACTTAAAATTATTCTGTTATTTTGGAAAAGAAAAAGCAATGTTTAATATTATTGCCAATTTTCATCTAATACTTACGATACACCTTAATAAGGTTTCCCATGAGTAACTTCAATTTTTTTCTTTCTTTCCTTTTTGTTTTTTTTTTTTAATGAGGGTATATTTTAATTTTTGGCAACTCAAAGATAGCATTTGTACTTTTATAAATCATGATAGATTTCCATATTAAGCACCAAGAAGAATATTCTTTTAGAGAAGAAAATTAAGGTTATTCTACCTTGGGATGGTTTTCATTATCTTTCGCATACAAATGATCTTTTAAAAAGATTTTCCTCTACATATGTACAGTATCATTGATATAATTTACATTGCATCCTTCCTATTAAGACTCTGATCAATCATTGCTGACAAAGCAGTGTCTTTGTGTGAGAGGCTGTAGGACAAATGTTTTAGCTTGTGAGAAGAAAATTGTTAGCATTTGAATAGAGAACAGTACAGGAAGGATTAATAGCCTACTTTGATGGATTAGAATGTAGGGAAATTGCTCAATATTAATATGAAAATGTTTGTGAATTGGTTGCTTGGTGCTGTCAATGGAAAATGAAGGCCACTGATTATGTCTCTAAGGCCTTATCAGTTTAGACTTGACTCTCACCAAAGACTCCCACACAAAAAGACTGATGAAGAGCCCTGTAAAATAGCTGAATGTAAGCCACTACAATAACCCAGCCTTTCAACACTCTGGATAACACTGTCAGTTGGGGTGCCCTTTCTGTAATATTATACATCTTTATATTAACATATCTGAATACGGATTTTCAACAAGAGAGAAATGAAACCAGTGCCAATACATTATTATTTCTATAATTTTTGACCTATGATCTTTTAAAGCTTGATCAGAAAATAAGCAGGGATAGTTAAATAAACAATCATGCAAGCTACGACTAAGATATGTGTCTGTTCACAATGGTTTTAAAAATAGTAATTTACAAGGGTGGTAGATGATTTAAAAACCATGATATGGAAGCTATTGTTTAATATTGTTGTCAACAAACACAATAATAGAAAACCTAATTTTACACTAGACTTTTGGGGGTATTAAAAAGATATGCTTAGAAAATTTCATTTTGGTGGTTTAAAAAATTTAAGTGTAGTCAATTTAAGTCGTTTGGCATATTTCCTGAAGCCTCAAATTCAGAGCACAGAGTTAAAGAAATCAAACATTTTTGTCCATTCAGTTTCTTCATGAAAATGGGGAGCTATAGATAGCTGAGCCTCTTGGACGTTGGAGTAGAATCCTCAGATAAAAAACCCTTCCTATATAGTTATCAATATTAATAGATATAATGATGAATAGACAGTAGGATGGCTCATGCTAAAGTTGGAGAAATCCGATTAAAGATGAACTTCAGTATATAGGAATATAGGAGAAAAAATGACAAGATAGATAGGAAACAATTCTTAAAATAGATTCATTATCTCTTCCAAGAAAGTGAAAGTAATAAAATTTAAAATTTGTGTGTATGGATCAAAGGCAACTGTAGTTTAGTAGAAAGTCCAAGCTCTGAGTCAGGAAGATCTAGGTTCACTATCGGCCATAGCTTTGACCTTGGTCAACCTATCAGTGGAGTCAAGGAGACCTGAGTTTAAATCTGTCTTCAGACACTAACTGTGTGATTCTGAACAAGTCTCTTAACCTCTGTCTGCCTCAGTTTCCTTAACTGTAAAATGGAAGATGATTAATGGCACCTACCTCCCAGAGTTGGTGTGAGGATCAAATGAGATAGTAT
>NW_027185754.1:2587099-2601713 GCF_028583685.1 Petaurus breviceps papuanus
CTATATCTGATAGATAGACAGACAGATAGATACATACATACATACATATATACATAGGTAGGTAGGTAGATAAGGGATAGAGAATGAATCTAAATTTTATTAGCATAGAAAATTTCTGGATGAGAAAATTCCCTTTACTAATGGAAGTTGGCACATTCTCCACAGCTAATAGTCTTAGAGTATTGCCTAGAGCAAGGGTGGGGAGCCTGAGGCCTCAAGGTCACATGTGGCCCTCTAGGTCTTCAGGTGAGGTCCTTTGACTGAATCCAAACTTCACAGAAAAAATAAAGTGTGGATTCAGTCAAAGGGCCACACTTGAGGACCCAGAGGGTCACATATGGTCTTGAGGTTTCAGATTTCTGCACCCCTGACCTAGAGTACTGAAGTTAGGTAACTTGACCAGGTTCACACGACCAGTATGCATCACAACTCAGTCTTTCTTCTTGTCTCCAAAAAGTGTCTCTTTTCATTATGCCACATCGTCCCTGTCTCTCTGTGTATACATCTGTGTATGTGAGTATGTATATGTATGTGAGGGCAGCTAGGTGGCAAAGTGGATAGAGTTCCAGGCCTAGACTCAGGAAGACTTGTCTTCCTGAGTCCAAATCTAGTCTCAGACACTTGCTAGCTGTGTGATCCTTGGCAAGTCACTGTTTGCCTCAGTTTTCTCATCTAGAAAAAGAGAAGGAAATGGCAAACCACTCCAATGTCTTTGCCAAGAAAATCCCAAATGGATTCACAAAAAGTTGGACATGACTAAAATGACTGAATAACCACAATATGTACATGTATGTACATGTGTGTGTGTTTGTGTCTGTACTACACTCTACTATACTCCAATAATAGCTTCTCTCCATTCCACACATTAAAATAAAAGTAAAGATTTTATGCCCTTTAACTGGAGATATTCTTTCTCTACAAAGCTTTTTGTAGTATTTACATTTCTTATCTTATATCACCCCATCTAGGAATCTTTTAGTGTCCAGATCAGAGCTGGCACCAAATGAGGCATCTTCCCTCTCTAACCAAAGGCTGTCTAGAATCCATCCGCCCCTGACCTCACCAATTTCCATTCCTCTTTTCCCCACATTATTAACTAATATCTCCACCCCTTCCAGTGATATCCCAGAACCCCTAACCCATTATAGCCTTTAAACTTACTTCAGTCTTCCCAGTAGTGATAGGGCAGTTTTCTCTAAGCTTCTCACTCTGCTGGGAAGATGCTTCAATTTATCCTTAGAATCTCTGGACCTTTATATCTGCCCTGCATTGTATTCTTTCAATTAGATCGTGAATTCATTAAGAGGAGAAAATATCTCCTTTTTCTATTTGTAGCTCCAAAGTTTAGCACATTGCATGTAATAAGTGTCTTATCATTCATTCACTCTTTACATCATAGGTAGTGATCTGATTCTGTTTTCACAAATGTTGAAATGGTCAGCTCCTAAAATATTCTCTCAGAATTATTTAACACATATTCCTAGCATGGGATTTTCTAAAGCTGTCTCCACTCAGCACAAATTGAAGACGAGGTTTGGCAACTGTCTGCTTGTCGACATTGATCAAACTTTCTAGACAACTGCCAGATTTCCACTTCATTTTATAAAGTGTAGACACAGTTTAAACACTGAAACTGGACCATATCTCCTTTAGCTGAAATGGGGGAAATACAATCATACTGCAATTAACCTATAAAAAGTCCTAGAAGACTTAGAATATTTGAAGTGACCTTACACATTTTCGAGATCAACTCCCTTATTTTACAGATGAGGAAGGTAAGATTCAGAGAGATTGTGACTCTTCTAAGGTCACACAACTAGCAAGTGACAGTCACAGCTTGAACATGTATTCTAACTTCAGATCACTACTTATCAGAAAGAAGGTGAACAAATAAATAAAAAAGCATTTATTAATTGCTAATTATGTGCCAGTTGATGTTGTTTCTACATCTATAATTCAAGGATCCATTATTTCACTGATGGGGATATTCACTCAACCACTACATCTATATGTCCAAATTAGTGCTATAATGAATTTTGTGAAGTAGTCATTCTTTGAATTCTCACTGCATATTTCCATTGGGTTGGAAACAATTAGATATTTTACATAAAATCATAACTACAAATTCAACCACTTCATGGGGATTCATTATTCCCAATAATGTGGACCTAACTGTACAACTATTAATCCCTCTACAAGTTAGGAGACACTCTTCAAAAGATGGTATGGCCAATAAGTAATTCATCACTGTCAACAGCCTGGTTATGGTCTTCTCTAAAGTGAGTTAGGCTTGTCCCCCAACAACAGATATATATAATGTTAACTGGCCCATGCCTGAAGCATTTTTATTTGGGGATGACCTACCAAAATTGCTGGCAAGAACCTAAGCTTTCAAGAATACCTCCAGATCTCAATGAAACATCAAAGGAGAACATAGTGCCACTCTACTTGCTTAAAAATAAGAGTGATTCTGTTCCTTCCACTCAGAATGTTTCTCAGAGGGAAAAAATTTCTATCATAAAATGAGGAGTATATAGTCTCCAATGTTCTAGAATTCTATGACCATAGGATCATAGATTTACAGCTTGAAGGGACCTTTAAGAGCCATCTAATCCAAATGTCTCATTTTATAGATAAGGAAACTGAGACCCAGAGAGATTCAATGACTTTTCCAAGGTCATATAGGCAGTAAGTTTCAGAAGCTGGATTTTAACCTCCTCAGACTTCAAATGCCCATCTCTTTCATGTATTACATATCTCAGTATCAATTTTATCTCTAGTTTGTTTTAAAAGAGATATCCCCAAACATAATTTAACATATCTGAAAGATAAGATTACCAAGCATTTTTGTTAATAATTAAGACAGATAGGATTTGAAGCCAGATCCTCTGACTCCAGCACTTTCTCTAGAGATCTTGCCAAGGTACCAGGTTGCCTTTGTACTTAAATGGTTGTTAAACTGAATTGAAGCTTAAAATTATTATAGAATTGGGGGGGGAGAGTATAGACCCATTTTTTCTAGGTACAATTAAAGAGAAGATAAAACAACTTTTTGGTCATTTTTCAATATTGTAACTTTCAATATTGTAACAACTTATCAAGATTTGGAAGACGTTTTATGTAAAATTAGAATGGAATTTTATTATAGCCCAGCTTCATTGCAAATAGTTTTAAAGAACTGTTGGTAAAGCCATATTTCTTCAGTGATCCAACACATACTAACAGCCTGACATAGCAAGTTTCACCTTTAAGGTTTCTGTTATTCCTGTGCCCAAATGTCAGTGTCATGAAGGCTTCTTCTTGTCATTGTCACATTTTACAGGAAATATGAGACATTATTATGGTTTAGGGAAAGCTGCTCTGCATGGCATCTGCCATCTTGATTTATGGTGGATGCCATGCAGAGCAGCTTTCCCTAAACCATCTTTGGTTGCTCAGTTTCCAGCTTAATGACTAATGGACCAGATTCTCTTAGGGCAATAGGAAGATCAGGCTATAATCTGCTCCAACTTCTACTAGGATCCCTTCAGCTCCATGATGCTGATTATGTGGTATGAAAGATTTCAGAGATTCCATCATTATCACTATCACTAACTTCATCATTATCATAATACTAAGAGTCATACCTAGGCTGAGGCAACTAGGACTATTAACCCAAGTGCTGGAATGTATAGGGCATTGATAGCATAGTACTGAGGCATATTTCTACCCCGTTTGCAGTCCTGCCTCAGGTGAGCTCCCATCACCTTTTCTGTCCAGCCTGCCTGAGGCACAAAAATTCCTAATTAGGACTCTGATAATATCCATGATGATGATAGTAGGCCACCTTTTCTTTGTAATGCTTTAATGTTTACAAAGGACTTAGCTCACAAAAATAATTCTATAGAATAGACCAAGGGGTGAATCTGTCCCTCATCTCTAGCTACAGGGTAATAGCTAGCATTAGGGCATGCCCTACAGCCATGCTTCCAGGGTAAAAACACCCCTTAGAAGCACAAGAGCATCTCCCAGGGAACCTGAGGCTACAGTGTGGAACTCTGCCTATTCCAACGATACTGCTTTCCCCTTTTAGGCAGCATGTGGGTGGCTGGTACTAGAGCTTTGCTTACTCCCAAGGCTTGTGGTAATGTGGGGGAAGTGGGGAGGAGGAGGAGAAAAAAGACATCTTTCTTCCCTTCCATGCCCTTACTGTCATACGTAAGACAAACACACACACACACACACACACACACACACACACACACACACACACCACTAAATAGTCCATCACATGGTCTGTGAAAGGAAAATGATAAAATTACTTGGCCCTGGACTACTTGATCCATGATAATTATTGACCTCCAGCAGGTATCTATATACTTTTCACAACAAAGAGAATTCTCTTCCTTCCTTCCTTCCTTTCTTTCTTTCTTTCTTTTCTTTCTTTCTTTCTTCCTTTCTTTCTTTCTTTCTTTCTTTCTTTCTTCCTTTCTTTCTTTCTTTCTTTCTTTCTTTCTTTCTTTCTTTCTTTCTTTCTTTCTTTCTTTCTTTCTTTCTTTCTTTCTTTCTTTCTTTCTTTCTTTCTTTCTTTCTTTCTTTCTTTCTTTCTTTCTTCTTTCCTTCCTTCCTCTTAGAAAGGAAGAGTCTTCTTTTTCTTCCTTTTTTTTTTTTAAATCCTGGGCCCTAATTCACATAAATGAGTAGTTAACAGCCACTACAGTTTCTGCACTGGGAGAGCGAGTGACATCTTGCTGAGACCCAAGATCGGCATTCTAAGCAGCTGACAGTTCACAAGGTGGGCTCCTGGCAGATGCAGCCAGCATACCCACGGGATTGGCAGCTTCATTATTGCTGTTGTCACTGTTTTGCAAGGCTGACATTAGGAGAAGGCCCTGCCTCAGGACTGACTTTCCAAGTTAGAGATGTTCACTGTAACCGATTAATTTCCCACTGAGAGACAGTCATGGTGACCCTTTTTGTTGTCCTTAATCACCTGGGTACAGTTTGCCTTTTAATCTCTTGTCATGGGAGCTTAGAGTTTGAAGCCCCAGATTAGGAAATAGGCTGAATCTGTGAAAAGAACACAAAACTAGAAGTCAGAAAACTGGGGTTCCAGTCCTCATCCTGTTGCTGACTCTTAGAATGACCATAGATATGTCCCTTTTGTTTTCTGGGCTTCATTTTCCCCATCTGGAAAATGGGGATAACTGTCCATTCTCTGCCTATTGCAAAGATCAAAAGAGAGTATGATTGCAGATACTTCGTAAGCAGTGTATCAAGCTAACAATGTATGGGATTGTTTTGTTATTTCTAACTTCCCTCATTTTCCTAATAAATGTTTTTGTCTAAAACAGGGGTTCTTAATATATTTCATAGGGTTCACAAACTTGAATGGGAAAAAACTACATCTTTATTTCACTAAATCTATTTCCTTTGTAATACTATATATTTTATTTTTTGCATTTAAAATCATCATTCAGAGAGTAGTCCATAGATTTCACCAGACTGCCAGAGGGGTCTGTAACACATGAAAAGGTTGATAACCCCTGATCTAGAATTATTATAAAAATAAAAGTGTTTATTGTAACTCTGGGCTAATAACTATATAGTAAAACCAATGTGGCTGGAATATAAACTATGTCAAAGGGGAAAGCATGAAATAATCCTGAGAAAGTAGGGAAAAGCTAGATTGTGAAGGAGGAAGTAAAATATGGAACTTGAAAATGGAAAGAGATTATTTCTTAATAGATTTTATGACTTTGTGGGCCTATCCTGGGTTTTGTGCTCACCAACTGCATCATAGCTCACGGCAGCCCAACATGATATCTAATCCATCTTAAATTAATAGAGGGTCAACTGGGAAAGAAGAGAGGTGGCAGAGAGGGTTAGATTAATGACCCTGAAGGCCCCTTCCAATTCTAAATCCTACAAGTTATAAAATGGCAGAGTGGATAGAGTCTGAGACCAGGAGTTAAGAAGTCTTGATTCTATGTCTAATCCTCACTACATATGTGGTCCTGAGCAAGCCATTTACCTTCTCTGAGACTCATTTAAAAAAATTTAATTTTTTGTTTTTTCCCAATTACATGCAAAAACAATTTTTATATTCTTTATTTCAAGTTCTGAGTTCCAAATTCTCTCTCTCCCTCCTCCCTCCATTAAGAAGGCAAACAATTTGACATAGATTAAACATGTGTAGTCATGCAAAACATTTCCATGTAAGTCATTTTGTAAAAGAAAACACAGACAAAAAATGAAAAGTAAAGAAAAAGTATCTTTGATTCGCATACAGGCTCTACCAGCTTTTTCTCAAGAGATGGAAAACACCTTTCATCATAAGTCCTACAGAATTGTCTTTGATCTTTCTTGCTGAGAAGAGATGTTATTCATAGTAGATAATCATACAATATTGCTGTTATTATGTACAATGTTCTCCTGGTTCTACTCATTTCACTTTGTATCATTTCATGTAAGTTTTTCTTTGTTTTTCTGAGAGCATCCTAATCATTTCTTAAAGCACAATAGTATTTCATAACAATCATATACAACTTGTTCAGCCATTCCCCAATTGATGGTCATTCCCTCAATTTCCAATTCTTTGCCAACTCTAAAAGAGCTGCTATAAGTATTTTTGTACATGTAGGTCCTTTTCCTTTCTGTCTTTTATCTCTTTGGGAAACAGAACTAGTGGTGGTATTTCTTGGTCAAAGGGAATGCATGGTTTTATAGCCTTTTGGGCATAGTTCCAAATTGTTCTCCAAAATGGCTGAAGCAGTATACAATTTCACCAATAGTGTATTAAGTGTTTTCATTTTCCCACATCTCCAGCATTTGTCATTTTCCTATTCTGTCATGTTAGCCAATCTGACAGGTGTGAGGTAGAAGTTCCAAGTTGTTTTAATTTACATTTCTCTCATCAGTAGTGATTTAGAGCATTTTTATGTGTCTATAGATGATAGCTTTGATTACTTTGTCTGAAAACTGCCTGTTCATATCCTTTGACCATTTATTAATTAAGGAATGGCTCTTATTTCCATAAATTTGATTCAGTTTTCTATGCCTGGGAAATGAAGTCTTTATCAGAGAAACTCACTGTAAATTTTTTTCCACAGTAATGATTACCAACTGTGTATTTCCCTCCATCCTATTTTCCCCTTGTTTATATTACTCACTCTCTCTTTTTACCCTGTCCTTTCCCAAAAATGATTTGCTTCTGACTTTTACCTCTCCCAAACTGTCCTCCCTTCTATCTCCACACCTTCTCTTATCCCCTTCCCTTCCCACTTTTCTGTATAAATAAGATAGATTTTTACACCCACCTGAGTGTGTATATTGTTCCCTCTTTGACCATTTCTGATGAGAGTAAGGTTCATGTGCTCCCCTCCCCACTTCCTGCTTGTTCCCCACCACTGTAAAATCTCTTTAAGGCCTCTTTACTGTCAGATAATTTATCCCATTCTACCTCTCCCTTTTCCCTTCTCCTGGTGCATTCTTCTTTCTCATTCCTTAATTTTATTTTTTTTTTAAATAATCATACCATCACATTCAATTCAAACCTCTACTTTCTGTCTATGTATACTTCTTCTAACTGTTCTAATAATAAGAAAGTTTTTAGAAGTTATAAATATCATTTTCCCATGTAGGAATATAAATAGTTTAACCTTATAAAATACCTTATGGTTTCTTTTTCCTGTTTTTGAAAGTCAAAATTTCTATTCAGCTCCAGTCTTTTCATCAAGAATACTTAAAAGTCTTCTATTTCATTGAGTGTCCATCCCCCGCCCCCCATCCCCCGCCCCAAAAGGATTATACTCAGTTTTTCTGGGTAGGTGATTCTTTGTTGTAATCCTAGCTCTTTTGCCCTCCAGAATATCACACTTCAAACCCTCCAATCCTTTAGAGTAGAAGCTGCAAAATCTTGTGTTATCCTGACTCTGGTTCCACAACATTTGAAATGTTTCTTTTTGGCTATTTGAAGTAGTTTCTCTGGGAACTTTAGTTCTGGGAAGTTTGTAATTTGGCTATCATATTTCTGGGAGTTTTCATTTTGGGGATCTCTTTCAGGAGGTAATTGGCGGGTTCTTTCAATTTATATTTTACCCTCTGGTTTTAGACTATCAGGGCAGTTTTCCTTGATAATTTCTTGAAAAAATGATGTCTAGACCCTTTTTTTAACCATGACTTTCAGGTAGTTCAACAATTCTTAAATCATCTCTCCTGGATCTATTTTTTCAGGTCAGTTGTTTTTCCAATGAGATGTTTCATATTTTCTTCTATTTTTCATTCTTTTGATTTTTGTTTGTTTCTTGATGTCTCATAAAGTCGTTAGCTTCCCTTAGCTAATTCTAACTTGTAAGGAATTATTTTCTTCATTGAATTTTTGTACCTTCTTTTCTGTTTTATCAATTCTGCTTTACAAGGCATTCTTTTCTTCACTGGATTTCTGTGCCTCTTTTACCATTTGAGCTGTTCTATTTTTTTAAGGTATATTTTCTTCAGTTTTTTTTGTCTCCTTTACCAAGCTATTGACTCTTTTTTTCCTTCATTTTCCTGCATCACTCTCATTTATCTTCCCAATTTTTACTCTACCTCTCTTACTTGATTTTTAAAAATCCTTTTCAAGCATTTCCATGGCCTGAGACAAATTCATATTTTTCTCTGAGGCTTTGGATGAAGGAATTTTGATTTTGTTGTCTTCTGTGCATTTTAATTTTCCTTGTCACCATAATAACTTTCTTTGGTCAGAATTTTTTTCTATTATTTGTCATTTTCCAACCTATTTCTTGACTTTTAACTCTATACTAAAACTCCCCAAGTGGAAAAAACACTGTCCCAAGCTTCAGGCTTTTTTGTGCAGATGTTTTCAGAGGTAATTCTGAGAACCTGTCAGTTCTTGGCTCTTTCAAGGTAGTATGATCTAGGGAGAAGTGTGTTTACTACTCTCCTGTACCATGCACTAGTTTGTGAATGACCACAAGCACTCTTTTTAACCCTGGAACTGTAACCAGTGTCCCTGCTCTCCTGCAGCTGTAAGTTCTGCTGTGCTAGAGCTCCACCTCGGATTGTGACCCAAATATAAGTATAGGAAATGCAGCAGAGTCCTGTCTCTGGTGCCAGCAAAGGGGCCACTATAAATCTCCTTCTGATCCCCTTACCATCTGTGGGCCCAGAGGTCTGGAAACTGCCATTACTGCCACTGATTCAGTTGCCCCAGGCCTGCTCCTGGTTTTGCTGTTCTGAGCTAGTGTGGCCTGCACTGGACCATGCTCCTCTCTCACCCTGGTGCAACAGACCTTTCCTGTCAACATTCTAAGATGCATTGGGTTAGAAAATTGTGAGTTCTGCCTTTTTGTGGGTTCTGCCACTCTAGAATTTGTATAGAGCCATTATTTTAAAGTATTTGGAGGGGTTTGGGGTGACACTCATTTTCTTAATCTACAAAATGATAGCCCCCATCTCATAGAATTGCCATAAGGATCAAAAAGCATAAAGCAGGGGCAGCTAGGTGGTACAGTGGATAAGAGCACTGGCCCTGGAATCAGGAGGACCTGAGTTCAAATATGGACTCAGACACTTTGACACTTACTAGCTATGTGACCATGGGCAAGTCACTTAATCCTGATTCCCTTGCCCCACCCCACCAAAAGAAAAGATAAAGCATATAAAATGTTTTTAATCTGAAGTTTTCTTTGAGTTGTTATTGTTGCTCTTATTCTCATGGGTTTTTATTTTGCTTGGTTTGGGGGGGGCGTTATTTTTGTAAATAGAATTCAAATGGAGATGATCTGGAGGCAAGTTGTATTTAATGTTCTATGGAGTATTGTGCAAGCAAATAACATTATTGCTTTTTAATGACTTAATAAAAGTATTGGGATGTATAAGTAAGCCTGCTGAAAGAATCTTGGGAACAACTTTAGTAGCAGACTATGATGGGGTAAAATATATCCCATCTTGTGCCTATGTGACTTTGATTTCTTTTTCTAGGTCTCTATATTTAGAAAGAGTTTTCTCCCAGGGAGCTCAGAGATACCTATTAAAAAAGATTGTTCTTCAGTGTTTGTAGATCAGTGTTGGGTGCAACAGTTCTTCCTTTAGAGCTGTTCCTGTAGGTCCATTTTCAGTATAGATTAGTTGCTGAATTCTCAAGGATATTTTAAGATGGTATAGTAGCAGCAGTAGCAGCAGTACTTAGTAGTAGTAGTGGTAGTAATAGTAGGAGGAGAAGGAGGAGGAGGAGGAGTAATTTTTATATTATTAAGAAGCAGCATGGTATAGTGGGTTTCAAACTGACTTCAAAACCATGAAGACCTATATTCAAGGCCTACCTCTGATACATACTGATTATGTGACTCTGGACAAATCATCTAACCTTTGAGTGTTCTACCAGGCAAGGGTGTGTTGGAGCCAGCCCTAACAACTTGAAAGAGCAGATCGTTAAATTTCCAGTATGTGCATTTGCACTTCAGAAATTGGTAACTTTTGCAGATCAAGGTTTGATTTATTGTTTTGTTTATTGTCTAGACTTCAGAAAGTGATGGAGAAAATGTCAATATACAAATTAAACTTAAAAGTGTGTTGTGGCTACTTTTTTTTCTAAAGAATTGGTCATTAAGCATTTAATAACATACTCTGGGTCTAGGCAACTGTATAAGGCCATAAGCTGGAGAGAAGGCACCCACCTGCATTGGTAGAAGAGTTTCCTTACCAGGGAGTTGTTCATATAAATGAAATGATAATCCCTATCCCTATAATAGTGATTTTTATAGAAAATAGTTTTTTACATCTTGTTTGATGGCGTTTATATAGAAACTGTCCTGGGACAAAGTCATTGCTTTGCTATTTAAAAAATTTTTAATCTTCTGCAGATTATTGCACAGATGTATTTTTAAAAACATTTTGTAATTGCTTAAAAGTATTAGACTGTATGCTCACCTAGAGGCTCACTGAAAATATGATAATTATCATCATCATCATTTACAGATATGACCTAATTTGATCCTCCCAACAACCCTGTGAAGCAGGTATGGTAAATATGGTATGACTCTCATTTGTAAGATAGAGAAACTGAGGCTCAAAGATGTGAGGTGACTTTCTAGTGGCCCACAGTAATATATGGTAAAGTTAGGTCCCAAGTCCAGGTCTTCTGGCTCCACATGGATAAATCTCTCTGAACAGCTCTCAGATTGGGCCATTGTGAATATGACTCATTTCTCTGAAGCTATAAAAGTAGGTAAATAACTGTGCAAATTAAAAATGCATGCAATAACGGAAGTTTAATTTTTAGAAGGATGATTATTTTAAGATGCTTTCCAAATTGTCTATTTTATTATCATCTCTCCTTGACAGAATGAATTTTTTTAAAGGATAGGGTGACCTTATAAAAGATTGTAAGGGGATCCACATTGTTTTTGCACAGCTAAAGGTCACCTTGGCTTTTAATCTTAACTGCCATGCTTTTCCTCTCATTAAAATATTTGACAAGAATTCTCTGCCTGAATGAACAGCTCAGGGCACCTGAGCACTGGGATTTTCTCACTAAAGATGTTGCAGTGTCATAATAAATAATTGTACTGTCAGCCTAGAATCAATACCAATGTTATACACACATTAACAAATAAATCTGCTGTTTTTACAGTTCTCATGTTTCTTAGAAGATTCTGAGAGAGAATGACGTCTATGTTTTCTTTTGGCTTACTCTTTGGGATATTTAAAAAGTGGGAACATTGAAGGTACACATAATCCTGGACTTGGAGTCAGGAAAACCTGGAGCCACGTTCTGTCTGGGATAGTATTTGTATGTCCGTAGACTCCTCTCCAAGCCTCAGTTTTCTTATCTGTAAAATGAGAACTGTCATACCTGTAGCACCTCCATCATGGGGTTATTGTGAAATTCAAACAAGATAAATTGTAATGAAACATGCTGTCCATTATGGAAAGGCGATGGATTTAGGGGAGATATATATGTAGTTATAGATATATTTAAATTATTAAATATTATACATTATTAAACATTTATTTATAAGTATCTTTTTACCACTGGATAAGATAGTTATTTCTATAGCTATGCATTAAGGATTTCCCAAAGTTATTCCAAAGAAGAAAAATGTGGATCCTAGAAAAGTCCATTCATCTACCTTAATAACATCACTATAAATTTAATTTTACCCTTCCCTCCTTTTTTTGAAAATGTTCATAATTTTGATTTCATTCAAGAAAAAATAAATGCATAAATATTTTTCCAATCCTAGGGCTTAGTTTCTTGTTCTAAGCGTTTAAAAGTCTTTAATACATATATGAAAGAGCATACAGAACTTCTCATGTTACAAGGAAATGAGGGTATGTGTTGAAAGGATAAATGGGTGAGAGGAATTGCTGTAGCTTGTAAAACAAACACTTCTCCACCAACAAAACTGGTTTTCTTTGAGCCAGTAGAAACCACCTCTTACCCTACCCTTATTTCCCAAGGGACTCTACTTTTGATGCCAAAACATCTGGATGAAATGTCATTGATCTGGAGGTTGGGACTACACTATCTATGTCAAACATCTGATATTCGGAAATCGGTGGATGAATGACTGGATTTTTTTATTTCCTTTTAGGAAGGGGATGGGGCATTCAAGTATAATCTCCTTGAGGGAAATGTCTTACTTTTGTATCTAGATACCCATAGTTTAACATAGCGCCTAGAACATAGTAGAGAGTTTAATAAATGTGTGTTGACTGATTGGTTGATTGATATTTTTCCCCTCTTAAAAAATTTCAATAACATTCCATCTCTGTGAATTTTCTACCACCATGAAAAAAAAAATCTCTCTGTGGAAGTATATAGTAAAGGCAATCTTCAATTGACAGGAATGTTTTTGCACAGTCTACTTTTAGAACACAGTTTACAAGATATATACAGGGCACACAGTAGGTGCTTAAACATTTCTTAAGTGGTAGCCCATGTTCAATACACATTTTTGTTCCATCTTCAACATTATGTTGTTTTTGTGATGGAAATTCAAGTTAGAGTCATGGAATCTGGAGGCTAAAAAATATCTTAGAGATCATCCACTATTTCTCAATCAGAGAAGGAAAGACTCAAAGGTAGCAAGTAAATTGCCTCTATGACCCTAGAAGTCTCATCACCAATATAAGATTCCATTATTTTTACTAAGCTCTCTTCTTTGAGGCTTAAGTGGACTCAGACATCTTTTCTACTCAACAGCAGAGGGTAGAAAGGTTTGGGGGATCTATTAACCAGAAACTCCAAGGAGCTAGAACCCTCTGTTCTGCAATCATTCTAGTTAATAGCAATTTCACTGCACCCTATTTTCCCAGCCATAATGAGTGACCAAAACCTATCATAAATATTGAATTTATAGAAGGGAAGCAGACATTAATTTGACCTTCTGTAGTTTTTCAAAATCTTTGTACTATTTTCTACCACCATGGATGTTGTTTTTATTTTGAAATCATCACAAAACACCATTCAATGCAATTTTTCTATTTGGGGCTTCAGATTTTTAGATCATCTTTATAATCAGTTAAAATCTTGAAGAAGTGATTGATGATAAGAGAGAGATTGAGCCATTATTAATTTGAGATGATCTTAAAGTCAAAAAATCCTTCCTACCTCTAGGCCAAGAGTACATCCATTTGACTGACAAATGACTTTTTCAGTTTTCAGGAATTTCAGGATAGAATCCAAGAAAGTATATCCTCTACCACCTCCAATCTGGAGGGTTCCTTTGTGCCATGGGTTGTAAATTCTATGGGCACAGGTCATAGCTTATCTAAATTACATATTTCCCCAGTTTAGAATGGTACTTAGAGCAAATTATTTTGCATTTACTTTGTACCTATTTAATACTTAATTTTATGTGTACATAGTTCCCCTCCCCCAGTAGAATTTAAGCTTCCCAAGAGCAAGGGCTATTTTGTTTTATCTTTGCATCTCCAGTACCTGGCACACTACTAGCATATAAGAGAGAATGAATGAATGAACAAAGGTAAATTTTTCTGAACTGGAATCATCTTTGATTCTTCCCTCTTCCTTATTCCCCATATCCAAAAGAGTTGCGAAATCCCATCTATCCCACCTCTGTAACATCTCTCATTTCATCTTCTCATCCCTCTTTTCCATCCTACCACAATCATCCATATTATCTTCATCTCCTTTAATCTGTACTATTGTACTAGTACTTCTAAAGTACCTTCCCTGCCTTCAGGCACACCTTTCTCTAACCCATTCTTTTGATCACTGCCCAAGTAATTTTCCTAATGTACAAGTCAGGCCTTGTACACACCTTGCTCAAAAACCTTCAGTGGCTCCCTATTACCAAGAGGATAAAATGTAAATTCCAAACCGTCCATCTATGGTTCTCTATAATCTAGCTCCAATTTGCCTCTCCAGCCTTATTTTACTTTACTCCCCTTCCCATGGCTTACATTCCAGGGAAACTGGTCAATTCAGTGATCTAAATATATCACCTCCAGCCTTTGTGCAGATGGTCCTCTAATATCTGAACTGCACATCTTCCTTATGTCAGCCTGTTGAACTTCTTCTTTTCAAGAGCCACCCCTTCCATGAGACCTTTACTAGTTCTCTCTCTCTCTCTCTCTCTCTCTCTCTCTCTCTCTCTCTCTCTCT
>NW_027185754.1:2601723-2611379 GCF_028583685.1 Petaurus breviceps papuanus
CTCTCTCTCTCTCTCTCTCTCTCTCTCTCTCTCTCTCTCTCTCTCTCCCTCCCTCCCTGTCTCTCTCTGCCTCCATCTGTCTGTCTGTCATTAACACACACACACACACACACACACGCACATACACCCCACATATTTTCTTGAATTATACTTGTGTGCATATTCTATCCCTCCCTGAAGTAAACTCCCTGAAGGAAGAATTTTGTGATTTTTCATCTTTGTTTTCCCAATGCTTTAAATATAGTGTCCTGCACACAGAAGTCATGTGATGAAATATTTGAGTGCATTCTGAGTGAATAGGTGAACCAGCTGAATAGTGATTGAGCTCAGATTTCTGATTTCATTGGTGTACAAGGAAATTCCCAAGTGAGGAAAACCTCTCAACCAAAGTAACTCAGCCCCTTCTCTTCAATTTTCAGTCTTAGAGAGTTGCTCAAAGCACTTAGAGGTTACATGACTTGCCCAGGGTCATGTAGTCATT
Organism: Petaurus breviceps papuanus; assembly: GCF_028583685.1. NCBI lineage: Eukaryota > Metazoa > Chordata > Mammalia > Diprotodontia > Petauridae > Petaurus > Petaurus breviceps. The sequence goes on from NW_027185754.1 coordinate 2,602,205, forward strand.
ATGTGTCAGAAATAGAATTTAAACCCAGATCCTCCTGGCTATGAAGCCAGTCCTCTACTCACTATACCACACTGGCTTGTCATTTGAATGCTCTAAAGTAATAAATTCAAACAGAAAGGGAATGGGGCTCTTGAAGCCAAATCCAGGGTCTAGTCCCATTTGGCATTTTCTGTTTTCTCTCTAATGAAGGCCATACCTCAGAGTTACCAGAGTCGTAGCCCATTCTGATCTCTCTACTGCCTAGCCTCTGTAGATCTCAGCTCTACACTTCCTAAAGTTCTCCTGGCCCATGGCTTGTTACTTACTCCTGGCTCATTCAAGGTAGAAAACGATGCCAGGAATAAAAAAAAAAAATGTGAGCAGGAAGAAAGGGCTTTAATAACAGCTAATGGAAAGAAAATAAAGTATACTCACTACCATAGCTAAAACTTAAGGGCAGAGCAAGGTGATAAGGAAGTTCTGTGGAATTGCAGTAAATGAATGGTTCACACATTTATCTCCCACCTCCAGCCCCACCATCCTCCCCCATTTGATTCAGCTATAGAATTGCTGCTAGATTCTCTTAATCTGTGTCATCAGATCAGATTGGCTTAGACTTATCTTTTAGGCTCCTTCTGCCAGTTTTTCAAGGATGATCTCTAGATGACAGGAGATATGCTTACCAAGCAGAATGCCCATTGCACTGGCTCTCAATGTTAAAGTAGAATTATCTAGGAGAAATCAAAAGCAATTTAAATCTTAAACAAGGCTTCATCGTGGCTGTTGATTGAGAGAGCTATGCTTTCCCCAAGACCCACTGTATTGCTGACAGATGTTTTGCTGACATGGAGATTGAATTTTCAGTTGTCTCTGAGAAGTAGTGATTCACAATACCAAGTGCGGCTGAAGAACGACAACAGACTAGAAACCACAGTCGACTTGTTGCTCATTTTATCTCCTTTTTCAGCATCTTAAAAGAGAAGAATGGATGTCCAGGACCAGATCGAGGCCTAAGAATGCACCTATGATAGAATGTTAGCAGCAAGATGGCAAACTTCTCCAGTTTAAAAAGAAAACAAATACCTTTGGAATATATGCTAGTGAAATTTCCCCAATAGGGTTTGAAATATACTTTTTTCTCCCTCAAAAGCTAACTTGAGCTTTTCTGCCTTTGCTCACCAGGGAGTAAGTCTGAGTCACCTCAAGCAGTGCTGAGAGGAGGGTTATTCAATGTAAATGGATTGGGATCAAATCTAGAGTTAATGATAATATTCTAGGCCACAATATTAAATATAGTTTATGTTTTTGTATGGGTTCTGCTAAAACATCATTTACTTCAAATCACAAAATCTAAGAAGTCATCTACAGCAGTCAAAAAGATGGAACCCAGGTACTATTTAAGGGGCTATACTGATGTAAGAGATCTCTCTCTCTTTCACACACACACATACACACACACATATGCACACACACACACTGTGTTGTTAGACTGTTCTGATTATGAAGGACATTAATAATTCCATTTAAAATCTGCTTTTCTGCAGCAATGGAAAACCATTGCTCCTGGGTCAGACCACTGTGACTACTCAAAATAAATTAGAACAGTTTGTTTGGAATTAAGAAGAGATGTCTCATATCACTACCTAATTATAACTTTATTGATTTTGAAATGAAAGCTATAACCTCAGGTCTATCAGATTGACTAATGTGACAGAAAAGGAAAATAATAAATGTTTGAGCGGATATGGGGAAACTGGGACACTAATGCATTGTTGGTGGAGCTGTGAACTGATCCAACCATTCTGGAGATCAATTTGGAACTATGCCCAAAGGGCTGTAAAACTTTATACCTTTGATCCAACAATACCATTACTAGGTTTGCATCCCAAAAAGATTAAAGGGTGGGAGAGAAGACCTATTTGTACCAAACTTTTTATAGCAGCTCTTTTTGTGATGGCAAAGAACTGGAAAGAAAGGGAATGAAATTCATCAATTGGGGGATGACCAGACAAGTTGTGGTATATGATTGTAAAATGATACTATTGTGCTATAAGAAATGATGAGCAGGATGATTTCAGAAAAACCTGGAAGGACTTTCATGAATGGATGCAAAATTAAGTGAGCATAACCAGGAGAACCCTGTACACGGTAACAGCAATATCGTATGATGATAAACTGTAAATGACTTAACTTTTCAGGAATATAATGATCCAAATCATTTCCAAAGGACTCATGATGAAAAATACTGTCCATTACCAGAGAAAGAACCAATAGACTCTGAATGCAGATTGAAATATACAATTCTTCACTTTTTTTGGTGGTTTTTCTTTTCTTTTGTTTTCTTTTTTTGTTCTGTGTCATTTCACAACATGACTAATATAGAAATATGTTTTGCATGATTATTCACATATAAACTATATCAAATTGCTTACTATCTCAGGGAGGGGAAAGGAGAAAGAAGGAAGGACAGAATGTGGAATTCAAAAAATTTTTAAATGAGGATTAAAAATTGTTTTTGCATATAATTGGGAAAAATAAAATATTATTCAAAAATAAAATAAATTGAAGACTACAGCAAGAATGAACAAATGAGTTAGTTAAAAAGAAATTCAGTGCTTAGTATTTGCCAAGCACTGTCCTTACAAATACAAAAGCATAAACTGCCTCTGCCCTCAAAGGGCTTAAATTCTAATATGTAGAGAGAAGTATATAGAGGACTGGTGGTCAGGGAGAAGCATTTTGATCTGGCAAGTTACAGTGATGGTGAGTAGGGCCAGAGTGAAGTAAATTGGCATACCTCTTCCAGGAGCAATGGCAGGGTGTATTTGATCAGTTTTCCAGAATTAGAAAGGGAAAAAGGAAGAGAGGTATGTGTGCTAGGTTGTCAAGAATATGGTTAGGGAGTGACATAAAGCTTGGCTAAGGACTGACTGAAGTAGAGGGCCAGGTGAGACAGTCACCACAAGGGTATTGAAGGCTGCACTTGCCGAGATGAAAGGGTTAAAACTCCATATATATAATAATTAACAAATATAAATTACATTAGGAGCTTGTACCCTTTATAAATGCATCACAGGGTAACTAGACCAATCATGAGCAGGACCATAAATCATAGCATCATAGAACTCAAAGGTCATATAACCCAATCCCTTAATTTTACTAAAGAAGAAACTGAGGCCCAGGGAAGTTAAGTGACTTGCCCAAAGCAATACAAGGATGGGCATATGGGATGATAAAATTCTTTTGCTGCTAAGTAGTTATGGGTGTAAATTAATAAGTCACCTTAGTTGTTTGTTCTGTTTGCCCATTCTTCCTCTGGAACGGTGGTTCTAAACCTGGGGAGGGGAGTCTATGAACTTTAAAAAAATTATAACTATATTTCAATATAATTGGTTTCCTTTATAATCCTATGTATTTTATTTTATGCACTTAGAAATATTTTGACATAGGATCCATAGGTTTCACCAGACTGCCAAAAGTGTCCATGTCACGAAAAAAAGGCTAAGAACCCCTGTTCTGGGGGAAGAACTCTGATTAATATCTCTTCCAAGGGACAGTCTTTCCTATACTTGAAAACAGTAAATATGCCCCTTCTAAGTCTCTTCTCCTTCAAACAAAATATCCATAATTGTTTCGATGGCTCCTCATATGGCATTGTTTCTAGTTTCCTCACCATCCTAGATCAAGACATTATTTCTCTGTCATAAAGCATGACTTTGCCTTAGTAAAAGAGGAGAAAACAAAATGAAGAGTAACCGAAGGCATACTGTGAATCCATAATCCCTACTTCTCATGTCTCCAGGCTATTGGTTCTGTGTTTCCCAAAGGGCCATAATAAATCAGGACTAATGAGTCCCTGATAGCTGGGAGCCAGGCCTGCTAGGCATAGGTATGTCTGAGGGACTCTCACTATGTAAGATTGGGACCTGTGAGAAGAATTATAATTCTGTGCTCTTTTCTTATCTCAATATTTCTTCCTTTAAGTTATGCTATTCTTCTTATTCAGAGATGAAACTCCTGCCCTGTGGTCTCCTGGAGGCCCAGTAGTAGGAGCCATAGAATAGAACCAGCGTCTTCCTGTTTGTCTGCTGCCTTTCATTGGTTCTTCTCCATCAGCCAAACTTGACTTCCTTTCGGAGTCATCTACTGGGAGTACAAAGTTGTTCCTTTTCTTTGGCTTCAGAGACATCTTCAACCTTCCCTTATTGAGGAGACCCATATGGTGTTGGGCAAATAGAAAATGACAACCCAAGGGAAGGTAAAGCAGGAAGTGGTGGCTGTAGAACTATCCATCTAAGTTGTACTAATTATAAAGCAAGAGTTTTCTCTTGCTAAACTACCCAAAATCTCCTATGCCAGTTCAATCATTGATTAGGACAGGGAAGTATTTATGTGGCACTTCTTTAAGTATTTGAGAATTTATCTCTGTCAGTATTCCCTAAACCAATACAGCACCCAACCCTTCAACACATTGCCAAATGGCCTGTAAGAGTTTATAAAAGAAAAATTTGTCCCCATAGTTATGAGCCTTTTCCAACTGAATAGATTGTTCCTCAGATGACAGACACACAGTCCATCCCTAGGCCTGTACTTAAAAACTTTGCCTCTTGACAGAAGCCACCAGAATTTTCCCCTTGCCAGTATAACCTTTGAAAATCCAACCTCTCTCTGCCACAGAGAGTCTATGAAGGATGACCTTCATGTAGGATTATTCTAATGGTGGTGAACTTTTTAAAAAATTGTGAATAAACAAAAATCTGCCAACTAAATTTTGTCAACTTTAGTAAACTATGAAAGGTTGCCCCATATCAGTAGCATTTTAAAATACCTTACTAATACTTTATGACCAAACTACACGGTAATGTCATGGAGCTTTGCTCCAACATTGTTCATCAGTTCAACTTAAACCCAAATATGAGCCCCAGGACTCTCTAGTCCCCTAAGCATCAATCTGCTTAGGTTGCCATAGTACTTAAAACAGGTACACAAGTGTTTTCCATTGGAATTGCATGCCCCAGAGAATTAATTTATGATTTCATAGAACCACTGAGACCCTGAGGACACTCCCTATATTCTTCAGGATGGGATTCTTCAGAGAGAGATTCACAAAGATGTCCTTTAGAGAGGTGTATGATCTGGCATGACAATCTGACTTCAACCCCTCTCAGATGTGTTATCAAATGGGGAATTATTGGGAATTTATGTCCTGGTTTCTTAACAGGTGGCATGGTGTCCTCAGGGTAGCCAATTTTCCAAAAGTGGGATAATACTTTACAAGGAAACATTTCTCAGATCCCAAACTAATGCAAATATAGAAATAAAAAATAAATTTACTTTTGACAAAGAAATTTCTATTTCATGGAATTTCTGTTCCATTCTAAGAAAAACTAAATGTATTTGTGCAACTCTTGTCCATATCCTCCCATGAGTTTGCTTCAGGGGGCCACCCAGTGTGTTGGTGGCCTTCCTAACTTTTCTTGACATCAAAAGAGTATCAATAGGGTACATGTATGTTCCACTGGTTATCCCTTCTTGTCATGTGGCCCCTCCTACTCATGGAATTGTTGTGAGAATCAAATGAGATAATATTCATAAAGCATTTAGTGCAGTGGCTGGCACTCAGCAGATACTTTCCCCTTCCCCATTCATTTTTTATCACATATTTCTTTGATAACATCCTTTACTCTCCTTGTTGATATGTTGAAGGTTTTCTTAACTGTCATAGTCATTCAGTGTAGAATCTAAGCTGACGAGGAATTCCCTCTGGATGGATAGGTTCCCTCAGATATTTTTATTTGTTTTGTTTGGCATTTTTCTGGTGGCATCAAACCCTAGAACACTGCATAGCTTCCAACATGAGATCCACAACCTCACAAAAGAGTTTGGCCTAATCATCCACACAGGAAATAACAAGGGAATAAAGAATATCTTTTCTCCAGACTATATTATACCTTTAGATAGATAGACTACAGAACTTGTCACTCACTATTTAGAACTTGGAAAGACACTGCCAATGGACAATGCATTGGGCCCAGAACAAAACAAAAGGAAGACAGGGCACTGGGTTGCCATTTGGAAAAGGTCTTCTAATGACCCTTAACTTCTTGCTTAAACAAAGAACTATCTTTTTATCCTATGAGTATTGTTATACGGCAAAATTGTCTTCCTATTCCCAGCACCTCAAACAATGCCTGACAAATAGCAGGCATTTAATAAATGCTTCTTGATCTATCACTTACTCAATATATGCTTCTTCATTAATCTTTGTTTTATCTGCCATTCCAGTTCTTTAAAACCTATGATATTCCATAGCTTACAACCACCTATTATCTGTAAAACAATTTTATATGAAAATACTCCCCCCCCCCCAAAAAAATCCTTTTTTCTTATATTCAGACTTTATATTGCCCATTTTTGCCTTTTTAGTGAGGGGGAGGCAGTACTAATCTCCATCTTCCCCCCGACACTTTTATAACTGTCCAGTTATATATACACATAGAAAGGCCAGAATTAGCTTTGCACCTCAACGCCAGTTCAGAGGAGCATTTGAAGTTTAAGTTCTTTGCCCCCTTTCCATTTTCATCACAGCATCCTCTTCCGCTTCTGGGGTTTTTTTTCTTCCCCTCAAAAAAAAATCTTATTTAACAAAACTTGATCTGTTTGGGACAGAACAGGCCTCACTATCCTTCCTGTGCTACACCAAGCAGAGTGAGAAATGAAATCTAAAGGGCTAGACCAATTTCAGGGGGGAAAATGCCCCCAAAGGTCAGGGGGAAATGGAAGCCTGTTCATTCTGTGCTCCCCGGGTGATATTCAATAACTCTTTTGGTCTTTCTGCTGGAGGACACAGGCTCATTTGCTCAATTTGGGGTGACAGCAGTGTGTTTTGTCAGAACATAGCTGGAGTTTTAAGTGAGTACAGCTTTTGGAGGCTGAAGGAAACATCTTTTATCTTAGCAACAGGAGGGCATGGAAATGCAAGGTTTTTGGCAACAGTAGTATAAATCTAGTGTTTGTGAGGGACTGACTTAGCCTGGGAGGAAGGAATGCACAGTTTCCCTTTGACGGTGTGATTTCCTGCTTCTCGTTTGAGAAGTTGTCTGGACTCAATGCTGAAGAAAGTCTGCATCAATTACTTGAAAGGAAACCAACCTTATTTCTGAAAGTTTGGCAGCAGAAATATTCATTGTTGAGAAGAGGGAAGAAAAGGGGAGAAAAAAAAACCCTAATGAACTCCTTTTTCTGCTGTATTTTTCAAAAGCCCTATTGTTAGAGCAGCTTCATTTTTGCAGTGTTCTTAGGAGACCGTCCCTATGCCCTACTTTTAAGGACTTGTAACTTTGTCATTGAAAATTAACTTGGAGATGAATTAGGGCTCTGGCCCAGAAATATTTTCTCCCCACAGAAGCTCCCCTAAAACAACCAAAGGAGAAAGAAAATAGACTGTGGTTTCTCAGAAAGTGTTTACACTCCATACCGTCAGAGTGATTAATTCAGGGACATTTAAGTTTTTCTAACTTTCATCTCTAATGGGAAGGCTGACATTTTTATTTGAATCTTTTTACAGCATCCAAAATAATCTCCCCTTACAAAAGTAACGACTAGCTAATTACTGCGGAGCAGCTGTTACCCTTCTCCATCTTCTGTCCCCTTTAGAAACCATTCTTTGGTTGCTGTATATGAAGCAGAAAGGCTCTGGGACAACTTATCAGCTGGAATGATTGAATGAAGCCCTTGTTTTGGCAGCAATCTATACAAGCCATTTGGTCACATAATGGTAAGACTAGTTCTCATTTGTATAATAGTTTAGAGTTGCCAAAGCTATTTCCTCACAACCCTCTGTGAGGTACTTATGCAGGCATTATGAGCCCCATTTTACAGATAAGAACACTGAGGTTATTTCAGCAGTCATAGGTAATAATGGTAATGGAACTTTTGAATCTAGAACTTCTGACTAGTAAGGACGTGAATAATACAGCATCCTTTGCTTCTTAATTAATTTGGGGGGGGAGGGGCTGATTATCCTTACTCTCTTTTACTTTTTATAGTTAAAAAAAATAAACTCTGGCAGTTAACATGGCATATATACCTTGGATCCAACAGTGTTCCCTGAAACCAAACAACCCCACACAGTTACCTGGATGAGGAAGGGATTACCTAGTATTTTAAATTTCAACCCTTTTTTGTGGATCTCTATAGCATATAGCTATGCCTTAGAGAATAAAATCTAGTGAACAGAATGAAATCTTTACTTACTGATTGACTGCCAGCCAATGCTGCCATGGTAGAACTCTGAACACTCATTCCTGCTATTAAAGCCTATAGATACAGAAGGAAAGGGTGAGAGATTGGGGTTGAATTGTAGCGATCAGTTTCCTTACCTATAAAATGAGATGGTTGGATCAGAATATTTCTTATCTGGTCCTTTCCAACTTTAGCATTCTCTGTTCTAATGATTTAGGTTTAAACATTCTATGATCTAGGTTCCCTTCTCCCTTCATACTAATGTTCTAGGCTACAACTTTCCAGTATCTTCGGTATTCTAATGTTCTTTGTTCTAAGGCCCCTTCCAGCTCTGGTATGTTCTGAGCCTATGAAGGTCTAAGACATCCTTGTGAAGTTTCCTCTTGAACTTAGTCTCTGATTCAAGCTTTCTTTCTTAGGACTTGCTCTTCTCTCTTCAAATCTGAGTGCAAGAAAATCATCCCCACTAACCTGGAATTCTGGGGAGACCAGTTCCAGTTAATGAATCATTTTCCTGTATCATAAGTATACCACTTACAGGATGGACAATGATGCTTCCTGAGATATTAATTACTGTTGTTGCAAAAAGTAACCCCCACTAAAACAAAGTTCACCTCTCATAAGCACCATGGAAAGCCATCTTATTTCCCACACATCTCTAGGTGTGCTTTCTAATTCACTGTACTCTTAAGAATATATATGTGCATGCACACACACACACACACACACACACAAAACCAAGCTCTTGCACGTTATTCAAATAAGAAAGCAAAAGCTGCCACCACTGTGGAATTGGAGATGGAAATATAAATGAAAACATGGCAAAATATTAACTCTTGTTTTTGTATCTTTGAAGGATGTAGTCATAACCCCATTCATAGATCAGGAAGAGAAGGAAAGGAAAGAAGGAAAGGAAAGGAAAGGAAAGGAAAGGAAAGGAAAGGAAAGGAAA
>NW_027185754.1:2611389-2625063 GCF_028583685.1 Petaurus breviceps papuanus
GAAGGAAAGGGAAGGAAAGGGAAGGAAAGGGAAGGAAAGGGAAGGAAGGAAGAGAGAGAAAGAGAGAGGAAGAAAGGAAGGAAGAGAGAGAAATAGAGAAAGAGAGAGAAAGGAAGGAAGGAAGAGAGAGAAAGAGAGAAAAAAGAGAGAGAAAAGAAAGAAGGAAAGAAGGAAAGAAAGAAAGAAAGAAAGAAGGAAAGAAAGAAAGAAAGAAAGAAAGAAAGAAAGAAAGAAAAGAAAAGAAAAGAAAAGAAAAGAAAAGAAAAGAAAAGAAAGACCCCAGCATCAAGATTTAGGTCCACAAAGCGAGGCCAAGTTGTCAGCCTCCAATCCATTTTGACTGATAATCACGTGTGACCTTTTCCATTTAGAAAGGAATTCTGTGTTCTCTAGCCACTCCAAACCCAGCCCTGTAAGCACACTTAATTTCTACTTTGTTTAGCAATCAGAGTTGCTGTGACTTTTGAAAGGCATGAAATCCCTAAATGATGGAATCTAAGATACTTCTCTTCCAACCCCCCCTCCACAACCCCCTAAAGCCCAGAAAAACAATCTGAATACACAAAATTAGAAAAACATACACAGAATAGTTGTTTAAAATTCACAGCTGTCAACATCAAGTGTTTTGTGCAAGAGAAAGAATGTAAGAAACCTCAAGTTAACAAAATAGCCGCAGATGGATTGGTTCTCGGAGAGCCCTCCCCAAGCATTGTCTGCAGTGGGTTTTTTCAGAAGCTCATTTGCATTGTAGTACAAAGGTCCTCTGTTGGAGACCCTTTCTCTCTCTGCTCTGTCTGGAAAAGGCGCCTGGCCATCCGCAGCATAGATAGTTTTCATTACTCCTCCCGTCAGGAACCTACAGGAATGAACACAAATCTGTTATTTTAACACAACATGTGCACAAAGTGGTGTTTTCACTGCGAATAAAGCTCGGGGAAGGCAAAGAAAGGGGCCTTTTATTTGAAGGAGATAGTCAAAGGAAGCGCCATTGAACTGTAGACTGGCTTATATGAATAAAGTTGTTAGAGATTTTTCAGCCTGCAGGCCAGAAGCTAATGCTGCAAGGCAGCAGGGATGGTAGTTGTGGACCAAGGCATCAGAATGTCTAATTGCATTGGTTAATTACATTCTTAGCTGGGCCTGCCAAAGTGAAGTAAATGCTTTGGGGGCATAGTTTATTTTGCCTAAAAGGGAATTTTTTTCAGTTGAATAAACATGTTTGACAACAACGACAAAAATATTCATACATTTTATTATTGCGATTTACCTCAAAAGACAGCCCCTCATTTTTCATGGTGAGTGTTATGACCTGATAATGACTTCAGGTAAATCAATTCAACAAGAATTTATTAAGCACCTACTATGTACAAGGAACTGGGCTCTGACTAAACAAAGACAAAAGTAAGAACTTCCTTCCCTCAAAGAGCATTCTACTAGAGATGTAAAATTATGTTTGCAGATAAGTGAAAACGAGATGTATAAAGTCATTGGGGAGATCGCCTCTGGCCGGCATCCCGGCTAACAGGGAGGCCAAGCCCGAGCATAGCTGCAATGGACTAGGTCAATCAAATGTCAACACCAAGGCTGGCAGCAATATGCCAGGAATAGCGGGCCTCCAGGTTGCCTTAGGAGGAGTGAAACTGCCCAGGCCAGAAATGGAGTAGGTCAGAGTTTTCAGTTCAGTCTTTATGGGATTGAGCCCATGAGTAACCTCTGCATTTCCAGGCTGGTGGGCGAGATAGGGGAGACTTTTGTCTTTAAAAGAAAAAAAGTAATGTGGGGGTTACAAAAACTCAGGGAAATCAGGAAGGACTTCTTGTAAGAGCATTTACACAGAACCTTCAAGGGAGTTAGGGATTCCAAGAAGTGGAGGTAGAGAAGGAGAGCTGCTATGGGCATTAGAATTAGCCTGTATTCATGAAAGTACCATACTGAGAGATAGAATGCAATTTATGGGGAAGCCCAGATAGGCTGGTCGAATTGAATGGTGAGAAGGGGAGAAGAGGAGAATTGTGAAATAAAATCGGGAAATAAAGGCTGGAGAAAAGTTGGGAAGGGTTTTAAATGCCAAACAGAGGAATTTGGGTTTTATCCTAGAGGCAATAGGGAGTCATTGAAGCTTCTTGAACAGAGGAGTAACATGACCCTACTTATGCTTTAGGAATATCAATTTGGTAGCTGTCTAGAGGAGAACTTGAAGAAGGGAGAGATTAGTATAATGGAGGCCAATGAAGAATTTACTGAAGTCATCCAAACAAGACCTGAGAACAGACTAAACTGGGGTGGTAGCCATGTGAGTGGAGAGAATGAGACAAATGGCAAAGGTGTTGTAAAACTACCTATAACATTGCATTTAGAGGGTAAACCAGAATGAAAGGTTCAGACTCCCTCTAAGTCACCTTGGTGACCAAAAGGATGGAGATTCTTTTGACAGGATGTAGCAGCAAGCACCCCAAGCGTCCTCAGGGTTTGCAGCTACCACAGGTTCTTGGATCTGCTTTGTTAAAGGAAAGCAACTCGAAATGGGTTAACAAGCTTACTTTAATCAGTCAGACATATATCGTTTACCTTGTTCAGGAGAAAAGGTCAGCACCCCGAACCTCAAAGTATACAGGCATAATTATCAAGACAGAAACATCAAGTAGACAGATTTCCAAACTGTCCAACCATTACATCCATACCCAGTCAACATCTGGGTTTCCACATTCTGGGTTTTTCAAAGCCGGGGGACTCTCAACAACGGCTTCCCAGAACTCAGATCAAATCACAGAATACTTCTCAAAGTGAGTCCCAAAACAAAGCTACACATCAGTGCTTATATAGCCTTCTCCTGGCTCAGAGAATGTAACAACCTTTTTGACCCACTGGCCAATCAAAAAGTATCTTCTGAAAAACAAGCCTCCCTCCCCAGGCTTCTGGTGCACTTTAGCCTAGGGGCAGGGAAGATCTTTAAAATTTACATTCGCATTACACAGGAATAGACATATTCATGACATTCTATGAGTTTTGCTGGCGATAATAACTCACAGATTAGAGTGCTTTGAGATTTACAAACTACTACTATTCCACCCTCACAATCTTGTGAGGTAGATTTTATAAAGACTATTATTCCCATTTTACAGATGATAAGATTGAGGTTCAGATAACTTAAGTGGCAGATAGGATTTAGTAAGCATATCATATAGCCCTTCTCATTTTTTACAGGGAGCTAAGGCTAAAAGAAGTTAGAGAACTTGCCCAACACCACAGCTAGAAAATATATCAATTTCTTTAGATTTGACTACAGCAAAATATATCCCAGGTTAAACAGCAAAATCAGGTTCTCTGTCTCCACATCCAATATTCTTTCCATTATACCAACAACTGCCTCTATTTGCCCAAGGCCATTGTTGTAAGAGTTTGAGACAGAGATCAAATTCAGGACTTTGGACTCCAGTTCCAGTGTTCAAATTCTATCACACCATACCTCCACACTTTCTCTCCAAGTAACCATTTTGACCTTGAATTTTTAAGAAGAATTTTATTTCAGAAATTTTTCAGTTTTCCAAAGTATAGACTTAAAATTAGACACATTTGAAATGTTATAAATGTCTTGGCAAACTGCTCCACTCGCCATGGTAGGGAAGGAATTTTGTTGTCAAGGCCCACACACCTTTGCTGCTGATATCGTCATTTTTATTCCTGTGCTCAGACCACTAAGCTAAATCAATGAAGTTTGATTGGAGATGCTCATGTGTTTGATTACGCTTAAGAAACATAGTCCCCATCCTGTTTTTTTCTGCTGGCATTGTCTCCCTAACATCTTTGAAGCACAATTTGATTTTTTTTTCTAATTTACCCACAGGATCTCTTTGAAACCCTGCTTATGTTAACTCTGCCCTCCTTCTAAGATTAAGTCAGACAAGAGACCAAAAAATACAAGAATGGTGTGTGCATAAAGTTTTAGAACTGGAAGAGACAATCTATCCCTATCGTACCATTTTATAGAGGAGGTAACCAAGACCCAGAAAGATTCTGTCACTTGGGAAATTTAAGAGGCAGGATTTGAATCCAAATCTTTCCAGCTCCAGGGTCCCATTTTTATCTCCTATACCATGTTGCCTCTGTATTCTTTTCAGTGTTTCAGGAAACTCTCTAAGATTCTATAAAATGCAGTGATGGTGCTGATCTCTTTTGATAAAAGTTCATCACACTTAAATAATTATAGTTCTGGCAAAAACAAACCTTCCTCCCCCCAAAAAAATAAAAATAAAAAACAAAAGTAATTTGGGGATGGGGCTTGAAGTGGAGGATGACAAGAGCTAGCAACTGGGAGAACATCTAACATTCTATGTTCTAAGGACTCTTTTCCCCACTTTGCCCTTCTATGTTCTATGGCTGCTCGAAATCCCATGATCCTCCAATCCCATGATCCTTCTAATATATTCTTCAGTCTGAAGATTCTCACACTCCTCTCCCCTCCTAACTAGCACGAGGGCTTTGTGAGCTCAGCTTTCCAAACTAGCCTGTCCTGTGAGACCAGATCAAGAGGAGATTAGGTTATACTCTGGGAGATTAGCTTTTTTTCACCCCAAACATAAGGAATTCTTTGGGTTGTATTTTTTAACTTGCCCCTCAGGCCTGGGGATAATGCCATTAGAGCCATTTTACAGGCACCAGAGTCCCCATAAAGGAGGCCCTGATTTAAGCAGCCTCCTGTGGAGCCAGTGTCAAAGTTCTGAGTTGTTTACAGGTGACATCAGAAGATCCGCTTTCTGCCGCAGAGCTGGGCATCGATCATCTCCAGACTCATGGCGCCTAATCCCCCCTCATCAGAAATCACACTGTCCTCTCTTTCCCTCTTGCCTCCCAAACTGCAGGTCAAACAATCAGCCTCATTCTCTACCTCCAGGACAGTGAAGGGAGGTGGTTGTCTTAAGATAAACTAAAATAATACTTCAGACACACTTACTGCAGGGAAAAGGAGAAAAAGGGACAACCCAGTCCTTCCCCAGCTATTCCCATATAGGGAACCCTGTAGGCTCCTAAAACTCCAAGGGTCAAAATCTGTTTTAGCAGCTCTGTTGTTTTAACAGAAGAGAGTGGTTTATCTATTCCCTCTGCCAGGAGCCAGAACGCTCTCCTGGCACTCAGGACACTTGATCTAGTTGGGCTCTGCCTACAACAAGCTGTGTGACCTAGAGAAAATGATTTCATCTTCCTGAGCCTCAGTTTCCTCCTTTATAAAATGAGGTAGTTGAAGTGGGTTATTTCTCTAATCCCTTCCAGATCTAAAAATTTATGCATTCTTCCCCCAAAGAATGTAAGCTCTTTGACATGGAGTCAGAAAGTTCTGAGTTCATGGGGGCGGCTAGGTGGCGCAGTGAGTAAAAGCGCCAACCTCAGAGTCAGGAGGACCTGAGTTCAGTTCCGGCCTCAGACACTTAACACCCACACACACACAAAAAAAAACTAGCCGTGTAACCTTGAGCAAGTTACTTAACCCCAATTGCCCTCCAAAAAGCAAAAAAAAAAAAAAAAAAGACCTGAGTTCAAAAACTGTGTCATGTACTTACTAGCTATGGAACCCTAAATGAGTGACAATATTTCTGTAACTCATTTTATTCATCTGTAGAATGAGGAGGTTGGACTTGATGGATTCTCAGATCTCTTCCCACTCTAAGTCCATGATTCCATGACTGTTACTTCACCTTTGCATCCCAAGCCCCTAGAACAGTGCCTGGGACACAGCAAAAGTTGAATAAATACTCGTTAAATTAAATGTCAGAGTTGGAAGGGATCTTAGCGACCATGTCGTCTAAGCCCCTCAGTTTATAGTTAAGAAAACTGAGACCCAGGGAAGTTAAGTGGCTTGCCTAAGGTCACTTAGGAACTTACAATAACATGTCCAATTTATACAGCAATTTAAGTTTTGCAGAGCACAGAATCAGGATGCAAGCCTAATTCTTCCAACTAGAAAATCAGTTTCCTTTTCACTCTACTTCATTGCCCCTGGTAGAGCTATAGCATAGTGAGAGCACTTATAGTCCTTTCATCATATTAAGCCATGTTCATAAGCACAAAAGTACTTTCAGTCCTGCCTACTTTTAGCAGCTTCTGTGCCTTCATCCATGCAAGTATGTCCTGAAATAGTTTCAAAACTATATGCAGTATATATAGTAATCCCCTTAGTATCCTGTGCCTTAAACCCCAGGGAAGCCAGTCATATTACACGTTTCACCTCATTTGTTTGGTTGCAATCATTGTAGTAAGACATTTTGAAGATGAACAAAAATTCCTTTAATTTTACTTTCTTTTATTTTAATGTACATGATTCCTTGGTAGTTCTATGTTAGTTACTCTGTGACAGTTTATCTGTGTGTATTTAGACTTAGACTAAAGCAAAGTTGATAAAAGTGTTTACATTAAAATTTTATTTCTGGGAGAAATAACACTGTCGTTGGGGAGAAGTTTAAACTTTCACTTTTATGATTTGCTTCATTTTCATTTCTTACTGCGGAGGAAAAAAGTTACTTTTAAGGACATCAAAGACCCTGTGACATACTGAGCCTTTGGCAGAAGAATTGTGGAAATGTATATAATAAAGAACCGAAAAGAGCCTAATGCTAATTCACCATGTCTGGTTCCTTTTTGTTAGAATTTAGCTTATTTTTTTCCCAATTAATTAAACAATAGTGCCTTCCCTCTCTTGACAATCTCCGATTTATCATGTAACTATTTTGTCTGTACATAGTTGTTTGCCATCTTGTCTCCCCCGTTAGACTGTGTGTCCCTAAAAAGAAAAAAAAATTGTCCTTTGCTTTTCTTTGCTTCCCTGATGCTTAGCGCCTGCCACGCTGTTTTTGCCGTTGCTCTTCTTGTTATGAAGCGGTTTCAGTTGTGTCCAACTCCTCGTGACCCCATCTGGGGTTTTCTTGGTAAAGATACTGGAGTGGTTTGCCATTTCCTTTTCCAGCTCATTTTACAGATGAGGAAACTGAGGAAAATAGAGTTAAATGAGTTGCTTAGAGTCACACAGCTAGTTAAGTGTCTGAGGCTGGACTTGAACTTAGGAAGATAAGTCTTCCTTACTCCAGGCCTGGTGCTCTGTCCACTGGGGCCCCTAACTGCCCCCCCTGACATATAGTAGGCACTTAAATACTTATTGACTCACTGATTCTCTTCCTCCTTCCTCCCTTTACCCAGTAGAGAAAAAAAGAAAAAGAAAACCCTTGATTTTTGGTTTGTTTGTTTGTTTTTTAATGTACATCAATACATATAATCAAGCAAAACAAATTTCCCCACTGGGTGTGTACAATATTTGTCTCACTCTATATCTTGAGCCTGTCACCTTTCTTTCAGTAACATGATTCATTATCAATTTTCAGGAATCATGATTAGTCACTGCACTGATTAAAATTTTTAAATCTTTCAAAGTTGTTTGCCTTTAAAATGTTATTGTTACTCTATAAAATGGTTTTCTGATTCTATTCACTACTCTATATCACTTCATATAAGTCTTTTCAGGTTTTTCTGAGACTATCTTTTATTATCCTTTATGGAAAAATAGTGCTCCATTATATTCATATACCATTATTCATTCATTCTTTAACTGATAGCTATCCCTTAGTTTCCAGTTTTTTGTCGCTTCAAAAAGACCAACCTTCTCTTTTTGTAAATGAGGAAATAGAGGCACAAAGCTATTAAATAACTTGCCCAATGTCATGAAAATAGTAAGGAGTATTTGGGCCAGATTGCCAGGGCCCAGGAATACTCTTTCTCCAGCAGTCAAAAAAAGTTTTTTTTAACTCCCTAGGTCCTTCCACAAAATGATTCAATGCGTACTTCATACAAAGCTTCCTATGGAGGTTTGTGTGGTATATTATTGTGCAAGATTTCCCAAGTAGTATTTTAAAGTCAGTCTGCCTTTTAGACATTCAGGAGAAAAAAAAAATGGTATAGAATCATAGTAAGAGATAAACCTAAGCAGTATTCTCCTTCTTTCTTCTTCCCTTTCTTTCTAGCTTTCAATTTATTTATCTTTCCTCTAGTCGAGCAGTCCTCAACTTTTTTTGTCTCAGGATTCTTTTTACATTCTTAAAAATTATTAGGGACCCCACAAAGAGCTTTTGTTTACATGGGTTATGTCTATCAATATTTATCATGTTAGAATTAAAGCAGCTTAGTATTACTATGAAAATAGTTTTGACCTCATGGACCCTATGAAAGGATTTCAAGGACCCCCAGAAGGCTCCAGCCCACACTTTGAGAAATGAAACTCTAGTCAATGACTTTTATTATAGAGAAGAAAAGCAGATAAATGAGATGATCTATTTATCTCAATTTATATCCTTCTCTTCTATTGTTAATATGAATTATTTGTTTTAGATAAGATTGTTTGTTTTCATCAAACTATTTGAAACCAATGAGTTAAAGAAAATGGATTTAAAGTCCCACAGGTATACCCCAGTTTTACAGTTCCATAGTGGTGACCCAGGGTTAGGAGCACTTGTCTGTAAGGGAAAAAATCTCAAACTAAAAAATGACTAGAAGTAAAAACAGAACCCTGATTCAGGAATTTGCTAATTGTTCTTCCTTGCTCTGACCATTCCACTGTTCAAAGTTTGAATTTAAAGTGGTGGTATAGGCTTTAGTGGAAGTCTTAAGTTGGTCAAATATTTTTAGCAGAATTACCTGAAATTATGCAGGATATTATGTTGGCCATTACTGTTTGAACACTTTATATAAACTACAATAATACACATTCATCTTTATGGCATGATCAAGTCTTAAAACTAATTCTGGTGAATTAAGAATTGTATTTCGCAGGAATTAACAACCGCTATTTGACTGCAGTTGTAAAAATTTTATTAGGCAATACATCTGACCTCAAATTGGAAATTTGTGTTGGAACCAGTTTAGGAAATCATTATAGCTCTGCTGTTAATTTTATATTTGCCTAATAAAACACAGCAGGAACAACGGGACGTGAGTTAGTATAACAAAAGAAAGCTCTTGGACGTGTTTTATGTGACTGTTTTCAGCCTAGCTAAAGCACCAAAAAGTGCCCCATCTCTGTTGTATATTTGTGCTGCCACTGACCTTGTGGAAATAACAATGGTCCATAGGAAGCAGGTTGAGAGAGAAGAAAATGTTTGTTTTCATTCTTATGAACTAATATGAAATGTCATCATGCACATAGCTAAGTCTTGGTTCTATAATGAGCTTAAGCATTAATGTATACACATACATACATACACATGTATATTATGTACATGTATGTATTTTATATGTACATATATTATTTATGTACATTTACTCATGTATGTGTGTATATATGCATGCTTACCTTAAAATAACATTGCCCTAATAGAGATCTGCTTGGTCTAATTTTTTTGTTGCTGTATTAACCAGATTGCATCAGGAAGCTCATTAACGGAGCAAGATTGAGCCTATCTTGGAATCAAAGAGCACATTCCTTTTTATAATAAGAGAGAGATAATTGCATACTTAGTACATCCTTGAGGTTGAGTGTTATATTTCCTGCTTTAGGTCTTATCTTGTAGAGTCCAGGCTTTGTCCATTTCAGCCTGAATTAATCATGCAAAAAACATTTCTTTCTTTTTTTTTTGGAGGGGGGGAAGGCATGGTAATTGGGGTTAGGTGACTTGCCCAAGGTCACACAGTTAGTAAGTGTCAAGTGCCTGAGGCCATATTTGAACTCAGTTTCTCCTGTGCTCTATTCACTGTGGAACCTAGCTAGCTGCCCCTGCAAAAAACATTTCTTGAATAATCCATTAATAAACTACTACCTGCCTGGCTCTACGCTAAACACTATATAGAATAAGGTATAAATATGAATCATGGCCTCTGTTCTCAAAGAGTTAGCAATCTACATAAGATTAACACATGGAATACTTTGATGGGTCTATGATCTCCTGATTAAGGCAGCTCTGCAAGGACTGAGATCCCAGATCATCTATGCCTTCTTATCCTGTGCTATTCTTGGCCATTTTTTGTTTGTTTGTTTTTGTTTTGTTTTGTTGCTTTTTGGAGGGGGGGGAGGAAGGTAGGGCATTTGGGGTTAAGTGACTTAACCTTGGACTTAAGTCCAAGGTCACTCGGCTAGTTTTGTGCTAGGTGTCTGAGGCCACATTTGAACTCAGGTCCTCCTGATTCCAGGGCTGGTGCTCTATTCACTGGGCCACCTAGCTGCCCTGGCGATTGTTTTTTGACTGTACTTATGAAAGACTCTCTCTACCAATGAAAACTTTCTTTGCAATTTGAAGTCTTAGAAAAACTGAGAGGTCCAGGATCATGTAGGCAGTTGTGTGTCAGAGATGGGATTTGAACCCGTCTCCCTGACTTTCAGTCTCATTCTTTATCCATTATGTCGCACTCAGTCTTATTTTTGTTCATATCCTCTGAGAAGATCTCTGTGGGGGAATCTGCTCAAATACCTGCAGACCTTCCTATAAGTCTTTTAACATTTTGTGGCTACCACTGTCAACTATTTATCTTTCAGTCTTACCACACCACCAATCCACCTCATTTTCTAATCCTGTATTTGCTTGGTCATATCATTTTCATTATTTCTCATATACAAATCATTACTGGTATTAGTTACAGAATACTTTTGCCTGCCAGGTTGGGAAAGGGAATCAGGAAAGGCCATCAATGATAAGTAGGTAAGAGCTATGTTGAACCTCTGGTTAGGTCTCAGGGAGAGGATGGCATATACGTCTAAGGCGGGGTATAAAAGACTGATGATATTTACATAAGGGGAAGAACATTCCAGGTGGGGAGAAATGAGAGAAGAAAGGATATTCAGAGGATAACATACAGATCAGACATTTGTAGCAAGGGTCTCTTGTAAAGGACTGGGGGGGGAGGAGTAAGGGAAGCATGGAATAATGTTCTTAACCTACTATCAGCTTTTGGGAAGGTGTGGTATACTAACAAAAGCAACAGATTTGATGTCTTATGACCAGGGACAGTTGGGTGGCACAGTGGATAAAATGCTAGGCCTAGAGTCAGGAATACTTGAATTCACATATTTCCTAGCTATGTGACCCTGGGCAAGCCACTTAACCTGTAAAATGAGCTGGAGAAGGAAATGCAAACCACTCCAGTATCTTTGCCAAGAAAACAACAGACCTGGGTTTGTATCTTGCCTCTGCTATTGACTAGCTATGTGCTCTTGGCAAGTTATTTAACCTCTCCATTTATGCATCTATAAAATGAAGAAGGAGTTAGACTAGGATACCTCCAGCTCTAAATCCAATGATCAATCCCAAATGGAGATAATCCAACCTCACCTTCTCCCCTTTCCCATGGATTATCTTAAGCATCAGAGTGGGTAAAGCTTCTTTGGAGGAAAACCCGATGCCAGGTAAGGTGTTTGCTGCCAGATGCTCAAAGCAAACTGTCTAGCTGGCCAAGTCTCAGCATGAGCTACTGCTTCTTTACTTCAAAAGAGCCCTGGTATCACTGATATGGGCACTCCTGCCACCAATGCAGGTCACAAACCTTCCGTGCCTTAGTATAGTCTTCATCAGTTAAGATAAACAATTTTTAAAAATTCATT
Organism: Petaurus breviceps papuanus; assembly: GCF_028583685.1. Classification (NCBI taxonomy): domain Eukaryota; kingdom Metazoa; phylum Chordata; class Mammalia; order Diprotodontia; family Petauridae; genus Petaurus; species Petaurus breviceps. The sequence goes on from NW_027185754.1 coordinate 2,622,956, forward strand.
ACCTGGTAGCTAACCATCTGGTGGTGAGCACAGTGACATAACACTCCCAAAAGAGGTAAGGGAGAGCTCACAATAAAGATGGACTTGAAGACAACTCCCAAATTTGCTAGGTTCTTTGATGTATTTCGCAGTGGTTCATAAGTGTTCTTACTGTGAGGAATGTTAGAATTTAACGTCTTATAAAAAAGCACTGCTTTATTCCTTTGTAGAGATGAGGTAGCAGGGTGTGGAACATTTAATATATTATCATATTATTTAATAAATTGATTGATTTTGCTGTTTTTTTCTTTTCTTCCTATTTTTCTTTTTGTAAATTTTTCATATAAGCAATGGATCTCTGGAATACAGAAAGGGGGAGTCTAAGAAGGAAATTTAGGCAATATAAAAATAAAATGTAACAATAAAATCATTTTTAAATGACCTGGTCTAACCCTCCCTTTTTACAGGAAACTGAGGCCTAAAAGAGACTAAATGACTTGCCTCTGGTAGTCTAAGTAGCAAGAAACAAAACTCAAATTTGAACCCAGGCCCTTCTGACTCTAATTTTACTGTTCTTTCCATTAAAACGGCATGGTCCCTTCTCTCCCAATCCAACCCCCAGGGAAAATAGGTTCTCTAAGCAGGTAGCCAATAGAAAAATGGACAAATCCAAAAAGAAGTCAGCAAGTCACACTGGTGGGATTTGTGAGGAAAACTGTAACATCAAAGACTCAGGAGGTAAACATTGCCAATCTTAGGCCAGCAAAAATCATCTCAGTCACTGCCAAAATGGTGCCCTTAATCGAATTCCAGAAAACAAAATGAAACTTCACATCCTAAGTCTATTAACTTGAGAGTCACATGCCTGGTTCAGATTCTTGGCAAGACTTATACCCATTTGGGGAATGACGTCTGGGCCAACACATTCATTTTCATTTAGCATAGGAAACCACTAGCGAAACACACTCTAATTTGGTGTTCCTTGTGACATCTAGCTTATAGTTGGGATTCCATAAATGATGAACATCTCTCTCCAGCAAGTATACACTCATTTTTATCTTAATGACTCAGAGACTGTAGGTAGAGGCAAAAAAAATTTTTGAGATTAATAAAAGGAGACAATGTAAACCCCTTTTAGTCAGTGTTGTCTAATTTTCTAAAAAATTATTATTCTCCCCTCATTTTATTAAAAGTCTGAGCTTCATTATCAGAGAATATACTGATATGCCAAGAAACCACCCCCCCATCACCAAAATTACAGTAAATTAAAATTTATTTCCCAAGAGAGAGGAGAAATTTCAGAGGAATGAGAGAGAGAGAGAACTAATAGACTTTCATTCTCTGAACAATTTTTTTTTCCAAAAGAATATGCTTTCAGGCAAATAAATTTGTGTTGCCTCCTGAGGAATGTTATGTTTGCTGCTGTAAGACAATAGTAATTAAAAAATTAAACAATTAAAAGAGGGGAAAAGTTTGTCATTCATTTTAATTTTGTTATGTGAATTAATATTGCTTTTTTATAATGCTCTATTCTAGCAACTGATCATACAGACCAAGTCCTTGCTCCCACATTGTAGATAATTAGTTTACATTACTGAATAGAAATGTATTGTCTCTGATGATCTCAAGAACTGACTAACAAATCATTTCTACTGGGAATTAATTCATTGAGATTCTCTTCGGGCCTGAACCATAACAATATGTGACATTGTCCTTAAATGTTAAAAGTCACCCTGATTTGTACCAGATTTTTAATCCTAGATGACCAGAAATAGATCTTTGTGACAAATCACCATTAGATTGCACAACTTTAGAAAAGGATTTATGGTCTTAAGCATAATTTTAATTAACAATTCTCCCTCTCTCCCTCTCTCTCTCTCTCGCTCTCTCTTTCTCTCTCTCTCCCTCTCTCTCCTACTCTCTCTCCTTCTCTCTCTCTCTGACTCTCTGTCTCTGTCTCTGTCTCTCTCTTGCTTTCTCTCTCTCTCCTACTCTCTCTCTTTCTCTCTCTCTCTTCTTGCTTTCTCTCTCTCCTGCTCTCTCCCTCCTTCTCTCTCTCTCTCTCTCCCTCCTTCTCTCCCTCCTTCTCTCTCTCTCTCTCTCTCTCTCTCTCTCTCTCTCTCTCTCTC
>NW_027185754.1:2625163-2629522 GCF_028583685.1 Petaurus breviceps papuanus
CTCTCTGTCTCTCTCTCTGTCTCTCTCTGTCTCTCTGTCTCTCTGTCTCTCTCTCTCTCTCTCTCTCTCTCTCTCTCTCTCTCTCTCTCTCTCTCTCTCTCTCTCTCTCTCTCTCTCTCTCTCTCTCTCTCTCTCTCTCTCTCTCTCTCTCTCTCTCTCTCTCTCTCTCTCTCCCTCTCTCTCTCTTGCTTTCTCTCTCTCCTACTCTCTCTCTCTCTCTCTGTCCCCCTCTCCTCTTTTTTTCTCCCTGTCTCCTCCTCCTTTCCCGTGTCTCCATCTCCATCCCTGTCCCCAACAAACCAAGAGCAATGATAACTTTGAGATTTCTCCAGGTTGTTAAAGGTATAAAATCATTCTGGATGCTTTTGTCCACTTTCTTTCCCCTAAAACTTAATTCCTCCAAAAAAATTATCATGAAAAAAGGAACCATGAGATAGAATTAAAATTTCTATTATTTGTCATCATTAGAGTGTGATCCACTTTGGGTTTTATTTCTGAACAAGATAAAAATTAGATGGTATCCTCCAAGGAAAATTTCAGGTGAGACTCAATCATACACACATTAAATACTTAATCTGCCTTACTTCTATAATAAATATAGTACCAGGATATATGGTCTGAGAATAGAATAGGGCCAAACCTTTAGCTACTATACTAGGCGCTAATTCACCTCCTCAAATGTTTCTCATGAGCTGATTATTTCTTAGACTTTGAAACCTTGGAATATCATAAGTTTCATCGTAAAGTATTAAAAGTACTCTGATCAAATAATACACCATGATTCTAGAGGCTCAACAAAGAGCTCTACCTCCCTCATAACATGGGGTGATAGACTACTATGGAGAACAAGAAATGCGCCTTTGGATGTGACCGATTTGGGGACTTATTCTGTTGCACTGTTTATGTATAATACAGGGGCTTCTCTATCCCTGCTTTTCCTTCTATCTTTTTTCAATGAATGAAGGGGAGGAATGAATGCTGGAAAAGCATTTAAAGTACTTAAGTGAGCTTGTCCCAATAATAGGCTCCATATACAAAGAATGATTTGAGCATTAAGCCTTATTCTTTGGGAATGTATTACCTGTAAAAGACTGTCACTGCAACCATCCATGACCTCTACATATTTCATCATCAACAACAGTTTTATTGAATATCTTCTGTGTTCAGGGGCCCCTGATAGCCACTGCAGGAGAGGGTACGAAGCAGCAAAGCCTCAAGGTCCGTCTTCATGAGCAGCTTCCATTCAAGCTGAGGGGACAGGACGAGTATGTGAAAAAATAACCCACGAGTAGGCAGCAAAGGTAGGTTGCTGATTGATGAGGTCAAACAAAAACTTGAACGGATACAGAGATGTTTGTTCATATTTCCATAATGTCTCAAGGTCTGTGTTTACCTCGTGACAACCCTGTGTTGTAGGTAGTAAGGGATTTGGTATCCCTAATTTGCAGATGAGCAGACTGAGGTTCAGTGAGCAAGTTTGTTTAACAGATATTTATTTGGTGCCTACTCTGTGTACAGCCTTGTACTAGACACTGGGGTAGACTAAAAGGAAGTTAGATATGATATAATCTGCCCCTATGGAGCTTATAATTTGGTAGAAGGATGACATAAGTATAATATATTTTATTTTGAGTACATTACAGAGTGGTAAAACAAATTCACCATGCCTGTCCTTATGTAGGTTACAATCTACAAGGTTAATGTGTAACCTCACCAATTGCAGAGCTCCCTCCAACCAGGCAAATCATAAACCACCCATCCCTAACCACTCTGGGTGACTCTTGTCCATATCCTCCCATAAATTAACAAGAAGCGTCTGCCCAAAGTGCTAGAAGCCTTCTTCACTTCTCCTGCTATTGTATGGCTACCAGATGGCAATCTACCTGTCTATCATACCTCATCTTTGCCATGTGACCAGTTCGTCTTCTCATCCTATCATAAAATGTAGTGATAACATCTTTTACTCTCGTTCTTCATAAGTGCATAAGAGAGCAAAGTTCTTTATTAGGTCTGAAGAGGGAGAGAATGGCCAACAGGGAAGATCAGGGAAGGGGTACCATTGGGGTTGGGTTTTAAAGGCTGGGCAGGAGTTTGTTAGGAGAAGAGGAAAAAGGAAGAAGTGCCAAGCATTTGGAACCATGAGAAAAAGGACAGGAAAATACAGGACATATTACTTAACTGGGTGAAAGCCTAGATTACATGGTGGTAAGTCTACTTATAGCCACATTGTGGAGGCCCCTGAATGCTAAACAGAAGAATTGGGACTTTATTTTGTAGGCCTTCAGAAGTCACCTGTGACATAATAGGTGGATCTGTGACATACTGGAAAGTCAGGGTGCTACAGTAGAAGTCTGCTAGATTTGGCGTCAGAGCTCCTGGGCTGAAATCCTAGTTCTGCCACTTACTAACTGTGTGACATTGGGCAAGTCACCTAACTTCCCTCAACCTCAATTTCCTCATTTATAAAAGAAGGGAGTCAGATTTCCTCCAAGGTCTTACTGCCTTGCTGCTCTAAGCCTATGATCCTATGATCTAGCCATCTCCTGGGGAGACTCATGCCTGTTTTCTATCTATCCCCCACCTAGTTAACCAATTGCCCCACCTATTTACCAATATCAGCAACTAGAATCATAGCTATAGAGCTGGGAATGCACCCTAAATGTCATCTAAACTAACCCTTCATCTTACAGATGAGGAAACAAGCCCGGAGAGAACATGTTATTTGCTGGAGGTAACAAGGAAGTAGGTAACAGAGCTGGACTTCAAATACAAGCTGTGTGATGCTAAGCTCAATATTCCTGCTACTGTATTTTGCTGACTGCCTTTCTTTGAAGAAATTCCCAAAGGCCTCTGAGTCCTCTAACTTACCCAAGATCCAGGGACTAGTAAGTGGGATTTGAACTGAGGTCTTCTGATTCCACATTCAGTGTTCTTTCCTTTGCACTTAACTCTCTGGAAATAAATCTTATGGTGGACACTCCCTTTAAAGAAGTAGAGGTCTAAGAACTGTCAACTGTTCTTTCTACCTCGCTCATATGCCTCTGAGATGCTCCTTTAATTTTAGTATACTGAGACTTGGCAAATAAGACCATGTTTATTCTACCTGATTATATCTTCTTTCAGCCTTTGAATTTCCTGAGGAATTCTAATCTTTTTAATCTGTCCTCATATGGAAGTCACTCTTTTCCTTAATGGCTTCTGGCCCATTCCCTGGATCTTTCTAAATCCTATTGTTTCATGAATAAAATTTCACAAATTAATCCATGTGGGGATGAGACATGAACATATTCAAGAGTTTAAAGAAAAACCAAAGAGGAAGCAAGGTCTAGTAGACAGAGTGCCAGTCATGGATTCAGAAAGATCTGGGTTCAAGTCTTGCCTCTGATATATACTGACTCTGTGACCACAGAAGTCACCCACTTTCTCAATGTCTCAGTAAACAATCTAAGACTATAAATTGAATAGTAATTTCTGATATGCATTGGTAGAGAGTTCAGACCAAAAGGAGAGACAGAGATACAAAGAGAAACAGAGACAAAGACAAAAACAGACAGAAACAGAGACAGAGATACAAAGAGTGTTAGTTAGTTAGAGAGACAGAGATAGAAACAGAGAGACGGAGATGAAGAGAGCAGGAGATAGCATTACATTGTGGACAGGGAGCCAGACTTGTAGCCTGAAAGATATACATTCAAGTCCTCCTCTGACATGCTCCATGTGTGAGGATGGGCAGTACATTTAACCCGTGGGTCTTTTTGCCTTCCCTTACCACCACCACCAACCCATGTAAAAATGAAGTTACTGCTCTGAGTTTCAAAACAATTATTTATTCTTTGTCTTGGTATTGGCAGTGCCTAGTATATAGTAGACACTTAATAAATGCTTTGAATTAAATTGAGTCTCCTTATAGGTCTTATTTTTTAAAAGAAGTGATGATAAATGTACAACCAAAATGATAAATATATAATTAGAGATCATAGAGGAGAGGAACTATAGAATATAAGCCTAAAGGAATGCAAACTCCCTGAGGGCAGGAAATGTTTCATTTTTGTCTTTCTGGTGCCTAGCACAGTGTTGGGCACAAGTGGTAGGTGCTTAATAAATATTCGTAGATAGATAGATATACACATATTTGTGTATATGTGCATATACATATGTGTATGTATATATATAGAGAGAGAGAGAGAAAGAGAGAGAGAGAGAGAGAGAGAGAGAGAGAGAGAGAGAGAGAGAGAGAGAGAGAGAGAGAAAGAGAGAGAGAGAGAGAGAGAGAGAGAGAGAGAGAGAGAGAGAGAGAGAGAGAGAGAGAGAGAGAGAGAGAGAGAGAGAGAGAGAGAGAGAGACAGAGAGACAGAGAGA